>NW_026047130.1:1805000-2009440 GCF_023864275.1 Schistocerca cancellata | reverse complement strand
GTGCTTGTGCTGTCATATGGGCCGCGACCCGAGCGGCAGCGAGCGGCAGTCGAGCAAAGTCGGGACAAGTCGGGACGGGAGGGGGGACAGGCGCGAATGCAAATGCACCGCGCAAATTACGCATAAATCTGGAAGCGCGGCGTGTGTCAGGCAGGTGAGAAAGCTTCCGTCGGTCCAGCAGGACACTGCAACACCCCGCGCAGTGCCCCCGCCGCCCGGCCGCGCGCAAGCCCTGCGCCGGATAACAGGAACAAGGCGCGTCGCCAGTGGGTGTCGGAGGCCGCACGCACCAAACGAATGACAGGCGGTGCATCGAGCAGCTGTGTTGTGCGTCTCACCTACGTTCGGCAGTCGCCTATGAGACGCCGAGGCGAGCGCGCACTCCGCGCCACCTTCGAGGTGGAAAGACGCGCTTTGCGTCAAATGTGCCACGGAAAGCGGCGATTGCGTGTGTTGGGAGAAGAGGCGAATGCTTCCTCCGTGGTGCGGCTACAGTATAAGGACGCCAACGGCCATACCATGTTGACTACACCGGTTCTCGTCCGATCACCGAAGTTAAGCAACATCGGGCGCGGTTAGTACTTGGATGGGTGACCGCCTGGGAACACCGCGTGCTGTTGGCTCTTTCTCATTTTTTCATTTTTACGTCGCTACACCTGCCAGGCCTCTTTTCATAATAACTTTCAGGTGTCGACAAAGATGCTTCCACAAGCATTTTAAAGTACTGTATTAAACGTAAGATACGAAATTACGGTAATGAACTCGGTTTGAGTAAGAATGCGCGAAGGAAGAGTGCTAGGAACTCGTTGAAAATGACAAAACACTACCAATCGACAGATGTGTTCTTGAAATGCGCCAGAGCCTACTGTTACGCAGCAGTGCTAAATTCCGAAAAGTAACTAAATAAATAAATAAATAAAAAAAACCAACCGTTCTCGTGCCATCACCCAAGTTAAGCAACAACGTTAGTATTCGGATCGGCGACTGCCTGGGACCTCTGGCTGTCTTCATATTTTGCTTTCTTGTCGCCAGCCCTGCCAGCCGTCTCTTCACGCTACCTTTCCGATGCGACAAAGATGTTTCCACAATGACTTAAATCTGTTGTAATAAACAAAAGATACGATATTAGGGAACTCAGTTTGAAGAAGCGTGTGCCAAGGAAGATTTCCAAAGTGTCTCTGGAAATAACAAAACAGTATTAAGCGGCAGAAATGTTCCGAAATACGTCCGGGCTTATTGTTTTGTAGCAGTGTACACGTGCAAATTTGTAAACAAAAATTCTGTGTCTTCTGTCCTTGGTTTCGCACCTTTCCATGGCACGGCACAGCGCTGCTCTAGTAGCTCCGAACGGCCGCCCACGGCGTCTCGGACACGCCGGTCAGGCCCGCGCCCGTCTCGCAGATGTTTCTCGTGCTTGTGCTGTCATATGGGCCGCGACCCGAGCGGCAGCGAGCGGCAGTCGAGCAAAGTCGGGACAAGTCGGGACGGGAGGGGGGACAGGCGCGAATGCAAATGCACCGCGCAAATTACGCATAAATCTGGAAGCGCGGCGTGTGTCAGGCAGGTGAGAAAGCTTCCGTCGGTCCAGCAGGACACTGCAACACCCCGCGCAGTGCCCCCGCCGCCCGGCCGCGCGCAAGCCCTGCGCCGGATAACAGGAACAAGGCGCGTCGCCAGTGGGTGTCGGAGGCCGCACGCACCAAACGAATGACAGGCGGTGCATCGAGCAGCTGTGTTGTGCGTCTCACCTACGTTCGGCAGTCGCCTATGAGACGCCGAGGCGAGCGCGCACTCCGCGCCACCTTCGAGGTGGAAAGACGCGCTTTGCGTCAAATGTGCCACGGAAAGCGGCGATTGCGTGTGTTGGGAGAAGAGGCGAATGCTTCCTCCGTGGTGCGGCTACAGTATAAGGACGCCAACGGCCATACCATGTTGACTACACCGGTTCTCGTCCGATCACCGAAGTTAAGCAACATCGGGCGCGGTTAGTACTTGGATGGGTGACCGCCTGGGAACACCGCGTGCTGTTGGCTCTTTCTCATTTTTTCATTTTTACGTCGCTACACCTGCCAGGCCTCTTTTCATAATAACTTTCAGGTGTCGACAAAGATGCTTCCACAAGCATTTTAAAGTACTGTATTAAACGTAAGATACGAAATTACGGTAATGAACTCGGTTTGAGTAAGAATGCGCGAAGGAAGAGTGCTAGGAACTCGTTGAAAATGACAAAACACTACCAATCGACAGATGTGTTCTTGAAATGCGCCAGAGCCTACTGTTACGCAGCAGTGCTAAATTCCGAAAAGTAACTAAATAAATAAATAAATAAAAAAAAACCAACCGTTCTCGTGCCATCACCCAAGTTAAGCAACAACGTTAGTATTCGGATCGGCGACTGCCTGGGACCTCTGGCTGTCTTCATATTTTGCTTTCTTGTCGCCAGCCCTGCCAGCCGTCTCTTCACGCTACCTTTCCGATGCGACAAAGATGTTTCCACAATGACTTAAATCTGTTGTAATAAACAAAAGATACGATATTAGGGAACTCAGTTTGAAGAAGCGTGTGCCAAGGAAGATTTCCAAAGTGTCTCTGGAAATAACAAAACAGTATTAAGCGGCAGAAATGTTCCGAAATACGTCCGGGCTTATTGTTTTGTAGCAGTGTACACGTGCAAATTTGTAAACAAAAATTCTGTGTCTTCTGTCCTTGGTTTCGCACCTTTCCATGGCACGGCACAGCGCTGCTCTAGTAGCTCCGAACGGCCGCCCACGGCGTCTCGGACACGCCGGTCAGGCCCGCGCCCGTCTCGCAGATGTTTCTCGTGCTTGTGCTGTCATATGGGCCGCGACCCGAGCGGCAGCGAGCGGCAGTCGAGCAAAGTCGGGACAAGTCGGGACGGGAGGGGGGACAGGCGCGAATGCAAATGCACCGCGCAAATTACGCATAAATCTGGAAGCGCGGCGTGTGTCAGGCAGGTGAGAAAGCTTCCGTCGGTCCAGCAGGACACTGCAACACCCCGCGCAGTGCCCCCGCCGCCCGGCCGCGCGCAAGCCCTGCGCCGGATAACAGGAACAAGGCGCGTCGCCAGTGGGTGTCGGAGGCCGCACGCACCAAACGAATGACAGGCGGTGCATCGAGCAGCTGTGTTGTGCGTCTCACCTACGTTCGGCAGTCGCCTATGAGACGCCGAGGCGAGCGCGCACTCCGCGCCACCTTCGAGGTGGAAAGACGCGCTTTGCGTCAAATGTGCCACGGAAAGCGGCGATTGCGTGTGTTGGGAGAAGAGGCGAATGCTTCCTCCGTGGTGCGGCTACAGTATAAGGACGCCAACGGCCATACCATGTTGACTACACCGGTTCTCGTCCGATCACCGAAGTTAAGCAACATCGGGCGCGGTTAGTACTTGGATGGGTGACCGCCTGGGAACACCGCGTGCTGTTGGCTCTTTCTCATTTTTTCATTTTTACGTCGCTACACCTGCCAGGCCTCTTTTCATAATAACTTTCAGGTGTCGACAAAGATGCTTCCACAAGCATTTTAAAGTACTGTATTAAACGTAAGATACGAAATTACGGTAATGAACTCGGTTTGAGTAAGAATGCGCGAAGGAAGAGTGCTAGGAACTCGTTGAAAATGACAAAACACTACCAATCGACAGATGTGTTCTTGAAATGCGCCAGAGCCTACTGTTACGCAGCAGTGCTAAATTCCGAAAAGTAACTAAATAAATAAATAAATAAAAAAAAACCAACCGTTCTCGTGCCATCACCCAAGTTAAGCAACAACGTTAGTATTCGGATCGGCGACTGCCTGGGACCTCTGGCTGTCTTCATATTTTGCTTTCTTGTCGCCAGCCCTGCCAGCCGTCTCTTCACGCTACCTTTCCGATGCGACAAAGATGTTTCCACAATGACTTAAATCTGTTGTAATAAACAAAAGATACGATATTAGGGAACTCAGTTTGAAGAAGCGTGTGCCAAGGAAGATTTCCAAAGTGTCTCTGGAAATAACAAAACAGTATTAAGCGGCAGAAATGTTCCGAAATACGTCCGGGCTTATTGTTTTGTAGCAGTGTACACGTGCAAATTTGTAAACAAAAATTCTGTGTCTTCTGTCCTTGGTTTCGCACCTTTCCATGGCACGGCACAGCGCTGCTCTAGTAGCTCCGAACGGCCGCCCACGGCGTCTCGGACACGCCGGTCAGGCCCGCGCCCGTCTCGCAGATGTTTCTCGTGCTTGTGCTGTCATATGGGCCGCGACCCGAGCGGCAGCGAGCGGCAGTCGAGCAAAGTCGGGACAAGTCGGGACGGGAGGGGGGACAGGCGCGAATGCAAATGCACCGCGCAAATTACGCATAAATCTGGAAGCGCGGCGTGTGTCAGGCAGGTGAGAAAGCTTCCGTCGGTCCAGCAGGACACTGCAACACCCCGCGCAGTGCCCCCGCCGCCCGGCCGCGCGCAAGCCCTGCGCCGGATAACAGGAACAAGGCGCGTCGCCAGTGGGTGTCGGAGGCCGCACGCACCAAACGAATGACAGGCGGTGCATCGAGCAGCTGTGTTGTGCGTCTCACCTACGTTCGGCAGTCGCCTATGAGACGCCGAGGCGAGCGCGCACTCCGCGCCACCTTCGAGGTGGAAAGACGCGCTTTGCGTCAAATGTGCCACGGAAAGCGGCGATTGCGTGTGTTGGGAGAAGAGGCGAATGCTTCCTCCGTGGTGCGGCTACAGTATAAGGACGCCAACGGCCATACCATGTTGACTACACCGGTTCTCGTCCGATCACCGAAGTTAAGCAACATCGGGCGCGGTTAGTACTTGGATGGGTGACCGCCTGGGAACACCGCGTGCTGTTGGCTCTTTCTCATTTTTTCATTTTTACGTCGCTACACCTGCCAGGCCTCTTTTCATAATAACTTTCAGGTGTCGACAAAGATGCTTCCACAAGCATTTTAAAGTACTGTATTAAACGTAAGATACGAAATTACGGTAATGAACTCGGTTTGAGTAAGAATGCGCGAAGGAAGAGTGCTAGGAACTCGTTGAAAATGACAAAACACTACCAATCGACAGATGTGTTCTTGAAATGCGCCAGAGCCTACTGTTACGCAGCAGTGCTAAATTCCGAAAAGTAACTAAATAAATAAATAAATAAAAAAAAACCAACCGTTCTCGTGCCATCACCCAAGTTAAGCAACAACGTTAGTATTCGGATCGGCGACTGCCTGGGACCTCTGGCTGTCTTCATATTTTGCTTTCTTGTCGCCAGCCCTGCCAGCCGTCTCTTCACGCTACCTTTCCGATGCGACAAAGATGTTTCCACAATGACTTAAATCTGTTGTAATAAACAAAAGATACGATATTAGGGAACTCAGTTTGAAGAAGCGTGTGCCAAGGAAGATTTCCAAAGTGTCTCTGGAAATAACAAAACAGTATTAAGCGGCAGAAATGTTCCGAAATACGTCCGGGCTTATTGTTTTGTAGCAGTGTACACGTGCAAATTTGTAAACAAAAATTCTGTGTCTTCTGTCCTTGGTTTCGCACCTTTCCATGGCACGGCACAGCGCTGCTCTAGTAGCTCCGAACGGCCGCCCACGGCGTCTCGGACACGCCGGTCAGGCCCGCGCCCGTCTCGCAGATGTTTCTCGTGCTTGTGCTGTCATATGGGCCGCGACCCGAGCGGCAGCGAGCGGCAGTCGAGCAAAGTCGGGACAAGTCGGGACGGGAGGGGGGACAGGCGCGAATGCAAATGCACCGCGCAAATTACGCATAAATCTGGAAGCGCGGCGTGTGTCAGGCAGGTGAGAAAGCTTCCGTCGGTCCAGCAGGACACTGCAACACCCCGCGCAGTGCCCCCGCCGCCCGGCCGCGCGCAAGCCCTGCGCCGGATAACAGGAACAAGGCGCGTCGCCAGTGGGTGTCGGAGGCCGCACGCACCAAACGAATGACAGGCGGTGCATCGAGCAGCTGTGTTGTGCGTCTCACCTACGTTCGGCAGTCGCCTATGAGACGCCGAGGCGAGCGCGCACTCCGCGCCACCTTCGAGGTGGAAAGACGCGCTTTGCGTCAAATGTGCCACGGAAAGCGGCGATTGCGTGTGTTGGGAGAAGAGGCGAATGCTTCCTCCGTGGTGCGGCTACAGTATAAGGACGCCAACGGCCATACCATGTTGACTACACCGGTTCTCGTCCGATCACCGAAGTTAAGCAACATCGGGCGCGGTTAGTACTTGGATGGGTGACCGCCTGGGAACACCGCGTGCTGTTGGCTCTTTCTCATTTTTTCATTTTTACGTCGCTACACCTGCCAGGCCTCTTTTCATAATAACTTTCAGGTGTCGACAAAGATGCTTCCACAAGCATTTTAAAGTACTGTATTAAACGTAAGATACGAAATTACGGTAATGAACTCGGTTTGAGTAAGAATGCGCGAAGGAAGAGTGCTAGGAACTCGTTGAAAATGACAAAACACTACCAATCGACAGATGTGTTCTTGAAATGCGCCAGAGCCTACTGTTACGCAGCAGTGCTAAATTCCGAAAAGTAACTAAATAAATAAATAAATAAAAAAAAACCAACCGTTCTCGTGCCATCACCCAAGTTAAGCAACAACGTTAGTATTCGGATCGGCGACTGCCTGGGACCTCTGGCTGTCTTCATATTTTGCTTTCTTGTCGCCAGCCCTGCCAGCCGTCTCTTCACGCTACCTTTCCGATGCGACAAAGATGTTTCCACAATGACTTAAATCTGTTGTAATAAACAAAAGATACGATATTAGGGAACTCAGTTTGAAGAAGCGTGTGCCAAGGAAGATTTCCAAAGTGTCTCTGGAAATAACAAAACAGTATTAAGCGGCAGAAATGTTCCGAAATACGTCCGGGCTTATTGTTTTGTAGCAGTGTACACGTGCAAATTTGTAAACAAAAATTCTGTGTCTTCTGTCCTTGGTTTCGCACCTTTCCATGGCACGGCACAGCGCTGCTCTAGTAGCTCCGAACGGCCGCCCACGGCGTCTCGGACACGCCGGTCAGGCCCGCGCCCGTCTCGCAGATGTTTCTCGTGCTTGTGCTGTCATATGGGCCGCGACCCGAGCGGCAGCGAGCGGCAGTCGAGCAAAGTCGGGACAAGTCGGGACGGGAGGGGGGACAGGCGCGAATGCAAATGCACCGCGCAAATTACGCATAAATCTGGAAGCGCGGCGTGTGTCAGGCAGGTGAGAAAGCTTCCGTCGGTCCAGCAGGACACTGCAACACCCCGCGCAGTGCCCCCGCCGCCCGGCCGCGCGCAAGCCCTGCGCCGGATAACAGGAACAAGGCGCGTCGCCAGTGGGTGTCGGAGGCCGCACGCACCAAACGAATGACAGGCGGTGCATCGAGCAGCTGTGTTGTGCGTCTCACCTACGTTCGGCAGTCGCCTATGAGACGCCGAGGCGAGCGCGCACTCCGCGCCACCTTCGAGGTGGAAAGACGCGCTTTGCGTCAAATGTGCCACGGAAAGCGGCGATTGCGTGTGTTGGGAGAAGAGGCGAATGCTTCCTCCGTGGTGCGGCTACAGTATAAGGACGCCAACGGCCATACCATGTTGACTACACCGGTTCTCGTCCGATCACCGAAGTTAAGCAACATCGGGCGCGGTTAGTACTTGGATGGGTGACCGCCTGGGAACACCGCGTGCTGTTGGCTCTTTCTCATTTTTTCATTTTTACGTCGCTACACCTGCCAGGCCTCTTTTCATAATAACTTTCAGGTGTCGACAAAGATGCTTCCACAAGCATTTTAAAGTACTGTATTAAACGTAAGATACGAAATTACGGTAATGAACTCGGTTTGAGTAAGAATGCGCGAAGGAAGAGTGCTAGGAACTCGTTGAAAATGACAAAACACTACCAATCGACAGATGTGTTCTTGAAATGCGCCAGAGCCTACTGTTACGCAGCAGTGCTAAATTCCGAAAAGTAACTAAATAAATAAATAAATAAAAAAAAAACCAACCGTTCTCGTGCCATCACCCAAGTTAAGCAACAACGTTAGTATTCGGATCGGCGACTGCCTGGGACCTCTGGCTGTCTTCATATTTTGCTTTCTTGTCGCCAGCCCTGCCAGCCGTCTCTTCACGCTACCTTTCCGATGCGACAAAGATGTTTCCACAATGACTTAAATCTGTTGTAATAAACAAAAGATACGATATTAGGGAACTCAGTTTGAAGAAGCGTGTGCCAAGGAAGATTTCCAAAGTGTCTCTGGAAATAACAAAACAGTATTAAGCGGCAGAAATGTTCCGAAATACGTCCGGGCTTATTGTTTTGTAGCAGTGTACACGTGCAAATTTGTAAACAAAAATTCTGTGTCTTCTGTCCTTGGTTTCGCACCTTTCCATGGCACGGCACAGCGCTGCTCTAGTAGCTCCGAACGGCCGCCCACGGCGTCTCGGACACGCCGGTCAGGCCCGCGCCCGTCTCGCAGATGTTTCTCGTGCTTGTGCTGTCATATGGGCCGCGACCCGAGCGGCAGCGAGCGGCAGTCGAGCAAAGTCGGGACAAGTCGGGACGGGAGGGGGGACAGGCGCGAATGCAAATGCACCGCGCAAATTACGCATAAATCTGGAAGCGCGGCGTGTGTCAGGCAGGTGAGAAAGCTTCCGTCGGTCCAGCAGGACACTGCAACACCCCGCGCAGTGCCCCCGCCGCCCGGCCGCGCGCAAGCCCTGCGCCGGATAACAGGAACAAGGCGCGTCGCCAGTGGGTGTCGGAGGCCGCACGCACCAAACGAATGACAGGCGGTGCATCGAGCAGCTGTGTTGTGCGTCTCACCTACGTTCGGCAGTCGCCTATGAGACGCCGAGGCGAGCGCGCACTCCGCGCCACCTTCGAGGTGGAAAGACGCGCTTTGCGTCAAATGTGCCACGGAAAGCGGCGATTGCGTGTGTTGGGAGAAGAGGCGAATGCTTCCTCCGTGGTGCGGCTACAGTATAAGGACGCCAACGGCCATACCATGTTGACTACACCGGTTCTCGTCCGATCACCGAAGTTAAGCAACATCGGGCGCGGTTAGTACTTGGATGGGTGACCGCCTGGGAACACCGCGTGCTGTTGGCTCTTTCTCATTTTTTCATTTTTACGTCGCTACACCTGCCAGGCCTCTTTTCATAATAACTTTCAGGTGTCGACAAAGATGCTTCCACAAGCATTTTAAAGTACTGTATTAAACGTAAGATACGAAATTACGGTAATGAACTCGGTTTGAGTAAGAATGCGCGAAGGAAGAGTGCTAGGAACTCGTTGAAAATGACAAAACACTACCAATCGACAGATGTGTTCTTGAAATGCGCCAGAGCCTACTGTTACGCAGCAGTGCTAAATTCCGAAAAGTAACTAAATAAATAAATAAATAAAAAAAAACCAACCGTTCTCGTGCCATCACCCAAGTTAAGCAACAACGTTAGTATTCGGATCGGCGACTGCCTGGGACCTCTGGCTGTCTTCATATTTTGCTTTCTTGTCGCCAGCCCTGCCAGCCGTCTCTTCACGCTACCTTTCCGATGCGACAAAGATGTTTCCACAATGACTTAAATCTGTTGTAATAAACAAAAGATACGATATTAGGGAACTCAGTTTGAAGAAGCGTGTGCCAAGGAAGATTTCCAAAGTGTCTCTGGAAATAACAAAACAGTATTAAGCGGCAGAAATGTTCCGAAATACGTCCGGGCTTATTGTTTTGTAGCAGTGTACACGTGCAAATTTGTAAACAAAAATTCTGTGTCTTCTGTCCTTGGTTTCGCACCTTTCCATGGCACGGCACAGCGCTGCTCTAGTAGCTCCGAACGGCCGCCCACGGCGTCTCGGACACGCCGGTCAGGCCCGCGCCCGTCTCGCAGATGTTTCTCGTGCTTGTGCTGTCATATGGGCCGCGACCCGAGCGGCAGCGAGCGGCAGTCGAGCAAAGTCGGGACAAGTCGGGACGGGAGGGGGGACAGGCGCGAATGCAAATGCACCGCGCAAATTACGCATAAATCTGGAAGCGCGGCGTGTGTCAGGCAGGTGAGAAAGCTTCCGTCGGTCCAGCAGGACACTGCAACACCCCGCGCAGTGCCCCCGCCGCCCGGCCGCGCGCAAGCCCTGCGCCGGATAACAGGAACAAGGCGCGTCGCCAGTGGGTGTCGGAGGCCGCACGCACCAAACGAATGACAGGCGGTGCATCGAGCAGCTGTGTTGTGCGTCTCACCTACGTTCGGCAGTCGCCTATGAGACGCCGAGGCGAGCGCGCACTCCGCGCCACCTTCGAGGTGGAAAGACGCGCTTTGCGTCAAATGTGCCACGGAAAGCGGCGATTGCGTGTGTTGGGAGAAGAGGCGAATGCTTCCTCCGTGGTGCGGCTACAGTATAAGGACGCCAACGGCCATACCATGTTGACTACACCGGTTCTCGTCCGATCACCGAAGTTAAGCAACATCGGGCGCGGTTAGTACTTGGATGGGTGACCGCCTGGGAACACCGCGTGCTGTTGGCTCTTTCTCATTTTTTCATTTTTACGTCGCTACACCTGCCAGGCCTCTTTTCATAATAACTTTCAGGTGTCGACAAAGATGCTTCCACAAGCATTTTAAAGTACTGTATTAAACGTAAGATACGAAATTACGGTAATGAACTCGGTTTGAGTAAGAATGCGCGAAGGAAGAGTGCTAGGAACTCGTTGAAAATGACAAAACACTACCAATCGACAGATGTGTTCTTGAAATGCGCCAGAGCCTACTGTTACGCAGCAGTGCTAAATTCCGAAAAGTAACTAAATAAATAAATAAATAAAAAAAAACCAACCGTTCTCGTGCCATCACCCAAGTTAAGCAACAACGTTAGTATTCGGATCGGCGACTGCCTGGGACCTCTGGCTGTCTTCATATTTTGCTTTCTTGTCGCCAGCCCTGCCAGCCGTCTCTTCACGCTACCTTTCCGATGCGACAAAGATGTTTCCACAATGACTTAAATCTGTTGTAATAAACAAAAGATACGATATTAGGGAACTCAGTTTGAAGAAGCGTGTGCCAAGGAAGATTTCCAAAGTGTCTCTGGAAATAACAAAACAGTATTAAGCGGCAGAAATGTTCCGAAATACGTCCGGGCTTATTGTTTTGTAGCAGTGTACACGTGCAAATTTGTAAACAAAAATTCTGTGTCTTCTGTCCTTGGTTTCGCACCTTTCCATGGCACGGCACAGCGCTGCTCTAGTAGCTCCGAACGGCCGCCCACGGCGTCTCGGACACGCCGGTCAGGCCCGCGCCCGTCTCGCAGATGTTTCTCGTGCTTGTGCTGTCATATGGGCCGCGACCCGAGCGGCAGCGAGCGGCAGTCGAGCAAAGTCGGGACAAGTCGGGACGGGAGGGGGGACAGGCGCGAATGCAAATGCACCGCGCAAATTACGCATAAATCTGGAAGCGCGGCGTGTGTCAGGCAGGTGAGAAAGCTTCCGTCGGTCCAGCAGGACACTGCAACACCCCGCGCAGTGCCCCCGCCGCCCGGCCGCGCGCAAGCCCTGCGCCGGATAACAGGAACAAGGCGCGTCGCCAGTGGGTGTCGGAGGCCGCACGCACCAAACGAATGACAGGCGGTGCATCGAGCAGCTGTGTTGTGCGTCTCACCTACGTTCGGCAGTCGCCTATGAGACGCCGAGGCGAGCGCGCACTCCGCGCCACCTTCGAGGTGGAAAGACGCGCTTTGCGTCAAATGTGCCACGGAAAGCGGCGATTGCGTGTGTTGGGAGAAGAGGCGAATGCTTCCTCCGTGGTGCGGCTACAGTATAAGGACGCCAACGGCCATACCATGTTGACTACACCGGTTCTCGTCCGATCACCGAAGTTAAGCAACATCGGGCGCGGTTAGTACTTGGATGGGTGACCGCCTGGGAACACCGCGTGCTGTTGGCTCTTTCTCATTTTTTCATTTTTACGTCGCTACACCTGCCAGGCCTCTTTTCATAATAACTTTCAGGTGTCGACAAAGATGCTTCCACAAGCATTTTAAAGTACTGTATTAAACGTAAGATACGAAATTACGGTAATGAACTCGGTTTGAGTAAGAATGCGCGAAGGAAGAGTGCTAGGAACTCGTTGAAAATGACAAAACACTACCAATCGACAGATGTGTTCTTGAAATGCGCCAGAGCCTACTGTTACGCAGCAGTGCTAAATTCCGAAAAGTAACTAAATAAATAAATAAATAAAAAAAAACCAACCGTTCTCGTGCCATCACCCAAGTTAAGCAACAACGTTAGTATTCGGATCGGCGACTGCCTGGGACCTCTGGCTGTCTTCATATTTTGCTTTCTTGTCGCCAGCCCTGCCAGCCGTCTCTTCACGCTACCTTTCCGATGCGACAAAGATGTTTCCACAATGACTTAAATCTGTTGTAATAAACAAAAGATACGATATTAGGGAACTCAGTTTGAAGAAGCGTGTGCCAAGGAAGATTTCCAAAGTGTCTCTGGAAATAACAAAACAGTATTAAGCGGCAGAAATGTTCCGAAATACGTCCGGGCTTATTGTTTTGTAGCAGTGTACACGTGCAAATTTGTAAACAAAAATTCTGTGTCTTCTGTCCTTGGTTTCGCACCTTTCCATGGCACGGCACAGCGCTGCTCTAGTAGCTCCGAACGGCCGCCCACGGCGTCTCGGACACGCCGGTCAGGCCCGCGCCCGTCTCGCAGATGTTTCTCGTGCTTGTGCTGTCATATGGGCCGCGACCCGAGCGGCAGCGAGCGGCAGTCGAGCAAAGTCGGGACAAGTCGGGACGGGAGGGGGGACAGGCGCGAATGCAAATGCACCGCGCAAATTACGCATAAATCTGGAAGCGCGGCGTGTGTCAGGCAGGTGAGAAAGCTTCCGTCGGTCCAGCAGGACACTGCAACACCCCGCGCAGTGCCCCCGCCGCCCGGCCGCGCGCAAGCCCTGCGCCGGATAACAGGAACAAGGCGCGTCGCCAGTGGGTGTCGGAGGCCGCACGCACCAAACGAATGACAGGCGGTGCATCGAGCAGCTGTGTTGTGCGTCTCACCTACGTTCGGCAGTCGCCTATGAGACGCCGAGGCGAGCGCGCACTCCGCGCCACCTTCGAGGTGGAAAGACGCGCTTTGCGTCAAATGTGCCACGGAAAGCGGCGATTGCGTGTGTTGGGAGAAGAGGCGAATGCTTCCTCCGTGGTGCGGCTACAGTATAAGGACGCCAACGGCCATACCATGTTGACTACACCGGTTCTCGTCCGATCACCGAAGTTAAGCAACATCGGGCGCGGTTAGTACTTGGATGGGTGACCGCCTGGGAAACCCGGGTGCTGTTGGCTCCCTTCCCGTTTTTTTTTTTGTTATGTCGCCAGCCCAATTTTCAAACTACATTTCTGTTGTGACAAAGATGCTTCCTTAAGCCTTTTAAACTACTGTAATGGTACGAAAATGCAGTAATTAACTCAGTTTGAGGGAGA
This sequence comes from Schistocerca cancellata, assembly GCF_023864275.1. Lineage (NCBI taxonomy): Eukaryota > Metazoa > Arthropoda > Insecta > Orthoptera > Acrididae > Schistocerca > Schistocerca cancellata. The sequence continues at coordinate 1,995,980 of NW_026047130.1, read as the reverse complement.
ATGTGCTAACCAAGTTTGCCAAGAAGACTTTGAAAACGACAAAACAGTACGAATCGGCAGGTGATTTCTGAAATACGTCACCGCCTATTGTTGTGTAGGAGTGTAGAGTTCCAAATTTGTTTTGTAACCACGAATTTATTCCTTAGTCGTCTCGTCTCGTCTCGTCCCGCAGACGTTTGTCGTGCTTGCGCTGTCATATGGACCACAACCCGAGCGGCAGCGAGCGGCAGTCGTGCAAAGTCGGGACAAGTCGGGACGGGGACAGGGACAGGGATAGGAATGGTGCGAATGCACTGCAAACTACGCAGACACCTGGTGTGAGGCGAGGCGAGGCGAGGCGAGGCGAGGCGAGGATGCCCACATCGCTACCATTGGGCCCTCCAGCACGACACTGCCACACCCCGCACAGGCCCTCCGCTGAACACCAGGGACAAGATGCGCCTTCCGCTAGTGTCGAAGGCTGCACGCGCCCAGCGAATGACAGGGGGTGCAACGAGCAGCAGTGCGTCTCACACACGCGGCGGTGCGCCCGCCAATTCGGCCGTCACTCTGCTGGGACGCCGGGCGCGCCTCCCCGCGCCGTCCTCGAGGAACTGGCGGTTGCGGAAGGAAGCGCTTTCGTCAAATGCGGCCGAAAACTAACATTTTGTGTGTTGGGAGAAAAGCCGAACGCGAATTCTGCCGTGCTCCTACATTAGATGAGCGCCAACGGCCATACCATGATGAATACACCGGTTCTCGTCCGATCACCGAAGTTAAGCATCATCGGGCCCGGCTAGTACTTGGATGGGTGACCGCCTGGGAAACCCGGGTGCTGTTGGCTCCCTTCCCGTTTTTTTTTTTTTGTTATGTCGCCAGCCCAATTTTCAAACTACATTTCTGTTGTGACAAAGATGCTTCCTTAAGCCTTTTAAACTACTGTAATGGTACGAAAATGCAGTAATTAACTCAGTTTGAGGGAGAATGTGCTAACCAAGTTTGCCAAGAAGACTATGAAAACGACAAAACAGTACGAATCGGCAGGTGATTTCTGAAATACGTCACCGCCTATTGTTGTGTAGGAGTGTAGAGTTCCAAATTTGTTTTGTAACCACGAATTTATTCCTTAGTCGTCTCGTATAGTCTCGTCCCGCAGACGTTTGTCGTGCTTGCGCTGTCATATGGACCACGACCCGAGCGGCAGCGAGCGGCAGTCGAGCAAAGTCGGGACAAGTCGGGACGGGGACAGGGACAGGGATAGGAATGGTGCGAATGCACTGCAAACTACGCAGACACCTGGTGTGAGGCGAGGCGAGGCGAGGCGAGGAAGCCCACATCGCTACCAGTGGGCCCTCCAGCACGACACTGCCACACCCCGCACAGGCCCTCCGCTGAACACCAGGGACAAGATGCGTCCTCCGCTAGTGTCGAAGGCCGCACGCACCCAGCGAATGACAGGGGGTGCAACGAGCAGCAGTGCGTCTCACACACGCGGCGGTGCGCCCGCCAATTCGGCCGTCACTCTGCTGGGACGCCGGGCGCGCCTCCCCGCGCCGTCCTCGAGGAACTGGCGGTTGCGGAAGGAAGCGCTTTCGTCAAATGCGGCCGAAAACTAACATTTTGTGTGTTGGGAGAAAAGCCGAACGCGAATTCTGCCGTGCTCCTACATTAGATGAGCGCCAACGGCCATACCATGATGAATACACCGGTTCTCGTCCGATCACCGAAGTTAAGCATCAACGGGCCCGGCTAGTACTTGGATGGGTGACCGCCTGGGAAACCCGGGTGCTGTTGGCTCCCTTCCTGTTTTTTTTTTTTTTGTAATGTCGCCAGCCCAATTTTCAAACTACCTTTTTGTTGTGACAAAGATGCTTCCTTAAACCTTTTAAACTACTGTAATGGTACGAAAATGCAGTAATTAACTCACTTTGAGGGAGAATGTGCTAACCAAGTTTGCCAAGAAGACTTTGAAAACGACAAAACAGTACGAATCGGCAGGTGATTTCTGAAATACGTCACCGCCTATTCTTGTGTAGGAGTGTAGAGTTCCAAATTTGATTTGTAACCACGAATTTATTCCTTAGTCGTCTCGTCTCGTCTCGTCTCGTCTCGTCCCGCAGACGTTTGTCGTGCTTGCGCTGTCATATAGACCACGACCCGAGCGGCAGCGAGCGGCAGTCGAGCAATGTCGGGACAAGTCGGGACGGGGACAGGGACAGGGATAGGAATGGTGCGAATGCACTGCAAACTACGCAGACACCTGGTGTGAGGCGAGGCGAGGCGAGGCGAGGAAGCCCACATCGCTACCAGTGGGCCCTCCAGCACGACATTGCCACACCCCGCACAGGCCCTCCGCTGAACACCAGGGACAAGATTCGTCCTCCGCTAGTGTCGAAGGCTGCACGCACCGAGCGAATGACAGGGGGTGCAACGAGCAGCAGTGCGTCTCACACACGCGGGGGTGCGCCCGCCAATTCGGCCGTCACTCTGCTGGGACGCCGGGCGCGCCTCCCCGCGCCGTCCTCGAGGAACTGGCGGTTGCGGAACGAAGCGCTTTCGTCAAATGCGGCCGAAAACTAACATTTTGTGTGTTGGGAGAAAAGCCGAACGCGAATTCTGCCGTGCTCCTACATTAGATGAGCGCCAACGGCCATACCTTGATGAATACACCGGTTCTCGTCCGATCACCGAAGTTAAGCATCATCGGGCCCGGCTAGTACTTGGATGGGTGACCGCCTGGGAAACCCGGGTGCTGCTGGCTCCCTTCCTGTTTTTTTTTTTTGTTATGTCGCCAACCCAATTTTCAAACTACCTTTCTGTTGTGACAAAGATGCTTCTTTAAGCCTTTTAAACTACTGTAATGGTACGAAAATGCAGTAATTAACTCAGTTTGAGGGAGAATGTGCTAACCAAGTTTGCCAAGAAGACTTTGAAAACGACAAAACAGTACGAATCGGAAGGTGATTTCTGAAATACGTCACCGCCTATTGTTGTGTAGGAGTGTAGAGTTCCAAATTTGATTTGTAACCACGAATTTATTCCATAGTCGTCTCGTCTCGTCTCGTCCCGCAGACGTTTGTCATGCTTGCGCTGTCATATGGACCACGACCCGAGCGGCAGCGAGCGGCAGTCGAGCAAAGTCGGGACAAGTCGGGACGGGGACAGGGACAGGGATAGGAATGGTGCGAATGCACTGCAAACTACGCAGACACCTGGTGTGAGGCGAGGCGAGGCGAGGCGAGGATAGGCGAGGAAGCCCACATCGCTACCAGTGGGCCCTCCAGCACGACACTGCCACACCCCGCACAGGCCCTCCGCTGAACGTTACAATTCACTATCAGTTTTTCGTCCCATTCGATAATCTAGACTCACAGCAGAACGGCCATAAGGTGCCCGAGGCAGCTATAGACCCATGAAGTCAAGTCGGCTGGAGGACGATGTATTGAATCGGGACGCAATATGTGTGGTCCATCGTCATTAGGTGGCTCTGAATGTTACAATTCACTATCAGTTTTTCGTCCGATTCGAAAATCTTTGACTCACAGCAGAACGGCCCTAAGGTGCCCGAGGCAGCAATGGACCCATGGAGACAAGTCGGCTGGAGGAAGATGTATTGAATCGGGTCGCAATTTGAGTGATCCATCGTCATTAGGTGGCCCTGAACGTTACAATTCACTATCAGTTTTTCGTCGGATTCGAAAATCTTTGACTCACAGCAGAACGGCCATAAGGTGCACGAGGCAGCAATAGACCCATGGAGACAAGTCTGCTGGAGGACGATGTATTGAATCGGGTCGCAATTTGAGTGATCCATCGTCATTAGGTGGCCCTGAACTATCAGTTTTTCGTCCGATTCGAAAATCTTTGACTCACAGCAGAACGGCCATAAGGTGCCCGAGGCAGCAATAGACCCATGAAGACAAGTCTGCTGGAGGACGATGTATTGAATCGGGACGCAATTTGAGTGTTCCATCGTCATTAGGAGGCCCTGAACGTTACAATTCACTATCAGTTTTTCGTCCGATTCGAAAATCTTTTACTCACAGCCGAACGGCCATAAGGTGCCCGAGGCAGCAATAGACCCATGGAGACAAGTCTGCTGGAGGACGATGTATTGAATCGGGACGCAATTTGAGTGATCCATCGTCATTAGGTGGCCCTGAAAGTTACAATTCACTATCAGTTTTTCGTCAGATTCGAAAATTTTTGACTCACAGCAGAACGGCCATAAGGTGCCCGAGGCAGCAATAGACCCATGGAGACAAGTTTGCTGGATGACGATGTATTGAATCGGGACGCAATTTGAGTGATCCATCGTCATTAGGTGGTCCTGAATGATACAATTCACTATCAGTTTTTCGTCCGATTCGAAAATCTTTGACTCACAGCAGAACGGCCATAAGGTGCACGAGGCAGCAATAGACCCATGGAGACAAGTTTGCTGGAGGACGATGTATTGAATCGGGTCGCAATTTGAGTGATCCATCGTCATTAGGTGGCCCTGAACGTTACAATTCACTATCAGTTTTTCGTCCGATTCGAAAATCTTTGACTCACAGCAGAACGGCCATAAGGTGCCCTAGGCAGCAATAGACCCATGGAGACAATTCGGCTGGAGGACGATGTATTGAATCGGGACGCAATTTGAGTGATCCATCGTCATTACGTGGCCCTGAACGTTACAATTCACTATCAGTTTTTCGTCCGATTCGAAAATCTTTGACTCACAGCAGAACGGCCATAAGGTGCCCGAGGCAGCAATAGACCCATGGAGACAAGTCTGCTGGAGGACGATGTATTGAATCGGGACGCAATTTGTGTGAAACATCGTCATTAGGTGGCCCTGAACGTTACAATTCACTATCAGTTTTTCGTCCGATTCGAAAATCTTTGACTCACAGCAGAACGGCCATAAGGTGCACGAGGCTGCAATAGACCCATGGAGACAAGTCTGCTGGAGGACGATGTATTGAATCGGGTCGCAATTTGAGTGATCCATCGTCATTAGGTGGCCCTGAACGTTACAATTCACTATCAGTTTTTCGTCGGATTCGAAAATCTTTGACTCACAGCAGAACGGCCATAAGGTGCACGAGGCAGCAATAGACCCATGGAGACAAGACTGCTGGAGGACGATGTATTGAATCGGGTCGCAATTTGAGTGATCCATCGTCATTAGGTGGCCCTGAACGTTACAATTCACTATCAGTTTATCGTCCGATTCGAAAATCTTTGACTCACAGCAGAACGGCCATAAGGTGCCCTAGGCAGCAATAGACCCATGGAGACAAGTCGGCTGGAGGACGATGTATTGAATCGGGACGCAATTTGAGTGATCCATCGTCATTACGTGGCCCTGAATGTTACAATTCACTATCAGTTTTTCGTCAGATTCGAAAATCTTTGACTCATAGCAGAACGGCCATAAGGTGCCCGAGGCAGCAATAGACCCATGGAGACAAGTCTGCTGGAGGACGATGTATTGAATCGGGACGCAATTTGAGTGATCCATCGTCATTAGGTGGCCCTGAACGTTACAATTCACTATCAGTTTTTCGTCCGATTCGAAAATCTTTGACTCACAGCAGAACGGCCATAAGGTGCCCGAGGCAGCAATAGACCCATGGAGACAAGTCTGCTGGAGGACGATGTATTGAATCGGGACGCAATTTGAGTGTTCCATCGTCATTAGGAGGCCCTGAATGTTACAATTCACTATCAGTTTTTCGTCCCATTCGATAATTTAGACTCACAGCATAACGGCCATGGAGACAAGTCGGCTGGAGGACGATGTATTGAATCGGGACGCAATTTGAGTGTTCCATCGTCATTAGGTGGCCCTGAATGTTACAATTCACTATCAGTTTTTCGTCAGATTCGAAAATCTTTGACTCAGATCAGAACGGCCATAAGGTGCCCGAGGCAGCAATAGACCCATGGAGACAAGTCTGCTGGAGGACGATGTATTGAATAGGGACGCAATTTGAGTGTTCCATCGTCATTAGGAGGCCCTGAATGTTACAATTCACTATCAGTTTTTCGTCAGATTCGAAAATTTTTTACTCACAGCAGAACGGCCATAAGGTGCCCGAGGCAGCAATAGACCCATGGAGACAAGTGTGCTGGAGGACGATGTATTGAATCGGGACGCAATTTGAGTGATCCATCGTCATTAGGTGGCCCTGAACGTTACAATTCACTATCAGTTTTTCGTCCGATTCGAAAACCTAGACTCACAGCAGAACGGCCATAAGGTGCCCGAGGCAGCAATAGACCCATGGAGACAAGTCTGCTGGCGGACGATGTATTGAATCGGGACGCAATTTGAGTGTTCCATCGTCATTAGGAGGCCCTGAACGTTACAATTCACTATCAGTTTTTCGTCCGATTCGAAAATCTTTGACTTACAGCAGAACGGCCATAAGGTGCCCGAGGCAGCATTAGACCCATGGAGACAAGTTGGCTGGAGGACGATGTATTGAATCGGGACGCAATTTGAGTGATCCATCGTCATTAGGTGGCCCTGAACTTTACAATTCTCTATCAGTTTTTCGTCCCTTTCGATAATCTAGACTCACAGCAGAACGGCCATAAGGTGCCCGAGGCAGCAATAGACCCATGGAGACAAGTCTGCTGGAGGACGATGTAATGAATCGGGACGCAATTTGAGTGATCCATCGTCATTAGGTGGACCTGAACGTTACAATTCACTATCAGTTTTTCGTCCGATTCTAAAATCTTTGACTCACAGCAGAACGGCCATAAGGTGCCGAGGCAGCAATAGACCCATGGAGACAAGTCTGCTGGCGGACAATGTATTGAATCGGGACGCAATTTGAGTGTTCCATCGTCATTAGGAGGCCCTGAACGTTACAATTCACTATCAGTTTTTCGTCCGATTCGAAAATCTTTTACTCACAGCAGAACAGACATAAGATGCCCGAGGCAGCAATAGACCCATGGAGACAAGTCGGCTGGAGGTCGATGTATTGAATCGTGACGCAATTTGAGTGATCCATCGTCATTAGGTGGCCCTGAAAGTTACAATTCACTATCAGTTTTTCGTCAGATTAAAAAATCTTTGACTCACAGCATAACGGCCATAAGGTGCCCGAGGCAGCAATAGACCCATGGAGACAGGTCTGCTGGAGGAGAATGTATTGAATCGGGACCCAATTTGAGTGATCCATCGTCATTTGGTGGCCCTGAACGTTACAATTCATTATCAGTTTTTCGTCCGATTCGAAAATCTTTGACTCACAGCAGAACGGCCATAAGGTGCCCGAGGCAGCAATAGACCCATGGAGACAAATCTGCTGAAGGACGATGTATTGAATCGGGACGCAATTTGAGTGTTCCATCGTCATTAGGAGGCCCTGAACGTTACAATTCACTATCAGTTTTTCGTCCGATTCGAAAATCTTTGACTTACAGCAGAACGGCCATAAGGTGCCCGAGGCAGCAATAGACCCATGGAGACAAGTCGGCTGGAGGACGATGTATTGAATCGGGACGCAATTTGAGTGATCCATCGTTATTAGGTGGCCCTGAACGTTACAATTCACTATCAGTTTTTCGTCCCATTCGATAAACTAGACTCACAGCAGAACGGCCATAAGATGCCCGAGGCAGCAATAGACCCATGGAGTCAAGTCGGCTGGAGGACGATGTATTGAATCGTGACGCAATTTGTGTGGTCCATCGTCATTAGGTGGCCCTGAATGTTACAATTCACTATCAGTTTTTCGTCCGATTCTAAAATCTTTGACTCACAGCAGAACGGCCATAAGGTGCCCGAGGCAGCAATAGACCCATGGAGACAAGTCTGCAGGAGGACGATGTATTGAATCGGGACGCAATTTGAGTGATCCATCGTCATTAGGTTGCCCTGAACGTTACAATTCACTATCAGTTTTTCGTCCGATTCGAAAATCTTTGACTCACAGCAGAACGGCCGTAAGGTGCCCGAGGCAGCAATAGACCCATGAAGACAAGTCTGCTGGAGGACGATGTATTGAATCGGGACGCAATTTGAGTGTTCCATCGTCATTAGGAGGCCCTGAACGTTACAAATCACTATCAGTCTTTCGTCCGATTCGAAAATCTTTGACTCACTGCAGAACGGCCATAAGGTGGCCGAGGCAGCAATAGACCCATGGAGACAAGTCTGCTGGAGGACGATGTATTGAATCGGGACGCAATTTGAGTGTTCCATCGTCATTAGGAGGCACTGAACCTTACAATTCACTATCAGTTTTTCGTCCGATTCGAAAACTTTGACTCACAGCAGAACGGCCATAAGGTGCCCGAGGCAGCAATAGACCCATGGAGACAAGTAAGCTGGAGGACGATGTATTGAATCGGGACGCAATTTGAGTGATCCATCGTCATTAGGTGGCCCTGAATGTTACAATTCACTATCAGTTTGCCGTCCTATCCGAAAATCTTTGAATCACAGCAGAACGGCCATAAGGTGCCCGAGGCAGCAATAGACCCATGGAGACAAGTCTGCTGGAGGACGATGTATTGAATCGGGACGCAATTTGAGTGTTCCATCGTCATTAGGAGGCCCTGAACGTTCCAAATCACTATCAGTTTTTCGTCCGATTCGAAAATCTTTGACTCACAGCAGAACGGCCATAAGGTGCCCGAGGCAGCAATAGACCCATGGAGACAAGTCGGCTGGAGGACGATGTATTGAATCGGGACGCAATTTGAGAGATCCATCGTCATTAGGTGGCCCTGAATGTTACAATTCTCTATCAGTTTTTCGTCAGATTCGAAAATCTTTGACTCACAGCAGAACGGCCATAAGGTGCCCGAGGCAGCAATAGACTCATGGAGACAAGTCTGCTGGAGGACGATGTATTGAATCGGGACGCAATTTGAGTGATCCATCGTCATTAGGTGGCCCTGAACGTTACAATTCTCTATCAGTTTTTCGTCCCATTCGATAATCTAGACTCACAGCAGAACGGCCATAAGGTGCCCGAGGCAGCAATAGACCCATGGAGACAAGTCTGCTGGAGGACGATGTATTGAATCGGGACGCAATTTGAGTGATCCATCGTCATTAGGTGGCCCTGAACGTTACAATTCACTATCAGTTTTTCGTCCGATTCTAAAATCTTTGACTCACAGCAGAACGGCCATAAGGTGCCCGAGGCAGCAATAGACCCATGGAGACAAGTCTGCTGGCGGACGATGTATTGAATCGGGACGCAATTTGAGTGTTCCATCGTCATTAGGAGGCCCTGAACGTTACAATTCACTATCAGTTTTTCGTCCGATTCGAAAATCTTTGACTCACAGCAGAACGGCCATAAGATGCCCGAGGCAGCAATAGACCCATGGAGACAAGTCGGCTGGAGGTCGATGTATTGAATCGTGACGCAATTTGAGTGATCCATCGTCATTAGGTGGCCCTGAAAGTTACAATTCACTATCATTTTTTTGTCAGATTCGAAAATCTTTGAGTCACAGCAGAACGGCCATAAGGTGCCCGAGGCAGCAATAGACCCATGGAGACAAGTCTGCTGGAGGACGATGTATTGAATCGGGACGCAATTTGAGTGTTCCATCGTCATTAGGAGGCCCTGAACGTTACAATTCACTATCAGTTTTTCGTCCGATTCGAAAATCTTTGACTTACAGCAGAACGGCCATAAGGTGCCCGAGGCAGCAATAGACCCATGGAGACAAGTTGGCTGGAGGACGATGTATTGAATCGGGACGCAATTTGAGTGATCCATCGTCATTAGGTGGCCCTGAACGTTACAATTCACTATCAGTTTTTCGTCCCATTCGATAAACTAGACTCACAGCAGAACGGCCATAAGATGCCCGAGGCAGCAATAGACCCATGGAGTCAAAACGGCTGGAGGACGATGTATTGAATCGGGACGCAATTTGTGTGGTCCATCGTCATTAGGTGGCCCTGAATGTTACAATTCACTATCAGTTTTTCGTCCGATTCGAAAATCTTTGACTCACAGCAGAACGGCCATAAGGTGCCCGAGGCAGCAATAGACCCAAGGAGACAAGTCTGCAGGAGGACGATGTATTGAATCGGGACGCAATTTGAGTGTTCCATCGTCATTAGGAGGCCCTGAACGTTACAATTCACTATCAGCTTTTCGTCAGATTCGAAAATCTTTGAGTCACAGCAGAACGGCCATAAGGTGCCCGAGGCAGCAATAGACCCATGGAGACAAGTCTGCTGGAGGACGATGTATTGAATCGGGACGCAATTTGAGTGATTCATCGTCATTAGGTGGCCGTGAACGTTACAATTCACTATCAGTTTTTCGTCCGATTCGAAAATCTTTGACTCACAGCAGAACGGCCATAAGGTGCCCGAGGCAGGAATAGACCCATGGAGACAAGTCGGCTGGAGGACGATGTATTGAATCGGGACGCAATTTGAGTGACCCATCGTCATTACGTGGCCCTGAATGTTACAATTCATTATGAGTTTTTCCTCAGATTCGAAAATCTTTGACTCACACCAGAACGGCCGTAAGGTGCCCGAGGCAGCAATAGACCCATGGAGACAAGTCTGCTGGAGGACGATGTATTGAATCGGGACGTAATTTGAGTGATTCATCGTCATTAGGTGGCCGTGAACGTTACAATTCACTATCAGTTTTTCGTCCGATTCAAAAATCTTTGCTTCACAGCAGAACGGCCATAAGGTGCCCGAGGCAGCAATAGACCCATGGAGACAAGTTGGCTGGAGGACGATGTATTGAATCGGGACGCAATTTGAGTGATCCATCGACATTAGGTGGCCCTGAACGTTACAATTCACTATCAGTTTTTCGTCCCATTCGATAATCTAGACTCACAGCAGAACGGCCATAAGGTGCCCGAGGCAGCAATAGACCCATGGAGACAAGTCTGCTGGAGGACGATGTATTGAATCGGGACGCAATTTGAGTGTTCCATCGTCATTAGGAGGCCCTGAACGTTACAATTCACTATCAGTTTTTCGTCCGATTCGAAAATCTTTGACTCACAGCAGAACGGCCATAATGTGCCCGAGGCAGCAATAGACCCATGGAGACAAAGTCTGCTGGAGGACGATGTATTGAATCGGGACGCAATTTGAGTGTTCCATCGTCATTAGGAGGCCCTGAACGTTACAATTCACTATCAGTTTTTCGTCCGATTCGAAAATCTTTGACTCACAGCAGAACGGCCATAATGTGCCCGAGGCAGCAATAGACCCATGGAAACAAGTCTGCTGGAGGACGATGTATTGAATCGGGACGCAATTTGAGTGATCCATCGTCATTAGGAGGCCCTGAACGTTACAAATCACTATCAGCTTATCGTCCGATTCGAAAATCTTTGACTCACAGCAGAACGGCCATAAGGTGCCCGAGGCAGCAATAGACCCATGGAGACAAGTCTGCTGGACGACGATGTATTGAATCGGGACGCAATTTGAGTGTTCCATCGTCATTAGGAGGCCCTGAACGTTACAATTCACTATCAGTTTTTCGTCCGATTCGAAAATCTTTGACTCACAGCAGAACGGCCATAATGTGCCCGAGGCAGCAATAGACCCATCGAAACAAGTCTGCTGGAGGACGATGTATTGAATCGGGACGCAATTTGAGTGATCCATCGTCATTAGGTGGCCTGAACATTACAATTCACTATCAGTTTTTCGTCCGATTCAAAAATCTTTGCTTCACAGCAGAACGGCCATAAGGTGCCCGAGGCAGCAATAGACCCATGGAGACAAGTTGGCTGGAGGACGATGTATTGAATCGGGACGCAATTTGAGTGATCCATCGACATTAGGTGGCCCTGAACGTTACAATTCACTATCAGTTTTTCGTCCCATTCAATAATCAAGACTCACAGCAGAACGGCCAGAAGGTGCCCGAGGCAGCAATAGATCCATGGAGACAAGTCGGCTGGAGGACGATGTATTGAATCGGGACGCAATTTGAGTGACCCATCGTCATTACGTGGCCCTGAATGTTACAATTCATTATGAGTTTTTCCTCAGATTCGAAAATCTTTGACTCACACCAGAACGGCCATAAGGTGCCCGAGGCAGCAATAGACCCATGGAGACAAGTCTGCTGGAGGACGATGTATTGAATCGGGACGTAATTTGAGTGATTCATCGTCATTAGGTGGCCGTGAACGTTACAATTCACTATCAGTTTTTCGTCCGATTCGAAAATCTTTGACTCACAGCAGAACGGCCAGAAGGTGCCCGAGGCAGCAATAGATCCATGGAGACAAGTCGGCTGGAGGACGATGTATTGAATCGGGACGCAATTTGAGTGTTCCATCGTCATTAGGAGGCCCTGAACGTTACAATTCACTATCAGTTTTTCGTCCGATTCAAAAATCTTTGCTTCACAGCAGAACGGCCATAAGGTGCCCGAGGCAGCAATAGACCCATGGAGACAAGTTGGCTGGAGGACGATGTATTGAATCGGGACGCAATTTGAGTGATCCATCGACATTAGGTGGCCCTGAACGTTACAATTCACAATCAGTTTTTCGTCCCATTCGATAATCTAGACTCACAGCAGAACGGCCATAAGGTGCCCGAGGCAGCAATAGACCCATGGAGACAAGTCTGCTGGAGGACGATGTATTGAATCGGGACGCAATTTGAGTGTTCCATCGTCATTAGGAGGCCCTGAACGTTACAATTCACTATCAGTTTTTCGTCCGATTCGAAAATCTTTGACTCACAGCAGAACGGCCATAATGTGCCCGAGGCAGCAATAGACCCATGGAGACAAAGTCTGCTGGAGGACGATGTATTGAATCGGGACGCAATTTGAGTGTTCCATCGTCATTAGGAGGCCCTGAACGTTACAATTCACTATCAGTTTTTCGTCCGATTCGAAAATCTTTGACTCACAGCAGAACGGCCATAATGTGCCCGAGGCAGCAATAGACCCATGGAAACAAGTCTGCTGGAGGACGATGTATTGAATCGGGACGCAATTTGAGTGATCCATCGTCATTAGGAGGCCCTGAACGTTACAAATCACTATCAGCTTATCGTCCGATTCGAAAATCTTTGACTCACAGCAGAACGGCCATAAGGTGCCCGAGGCAGCAATAGACCCATGGAGACAAGTCTGCTGGACGACGATGTATTGAATCGGGACGCAATTTGAGTGTTCCATCGTCATTAGGAGGCCCTGAACGTTACAATTCACTATCAGTTTTTCGTCCGATTCGAAAATCTTTGACTCACAGCAGAACGGCCATAATGTGCCCGAGGCAGCAATAGACCCATCGAAACAAGTCTGCTGGAGGACGATGTATTGAATCGGGACGCAATTTGAGTGATCCATCGTCATTAGGTGGCCCTGAACATTACAATTCACTATCAGTTTTTCGTCCGATTCGAAAATCTTTGACTCACAGCAGAACGGCCATAAGGTGCCCGAGGCAGCAATAGACCCATGAAGACAAGTCTGCTGGAGGACGATGTATTGAATCGGGACGCAATTTGAGTGATCCATCGTCATTAGGAGGCCCTGAACGTTACAAATCACTATCAGCTTATCGTCCGATTCGAAAATCTTTGACTCACAGCAGAACGGCCATAAGGTGCCCGAGGCAGCAATAGACCCATGGAGACAAGTCGGCTGGAGGACGATGTATTGAATCGGGACGCAATTTGAGTGATCCATCGTCATTAGGTGGCACTGAATGTTACAATTCACTATCAGTTATTCGTCCGATTCGAAAATCTTTGACTCACAGCAGAACGGCCATAAGGTGCCCGAGGCAGCAATAGACCCATGGAGACAAGTCGGCTTGAGGACGATGTATTGAATCGGGACGCAATTTGAGTGATCCATCGTCATTACGTGGCCCTGAATGTTACAATTCACTATCAGTTTTTCCTCAGATTCGAAAATCTTTGACTCACACCAGAACGGCCATAAGGTGCCCGATTCAGCAATAGACCCATGGAGACAAGTCAGCTGGAGGACGATGTATTGAGTCGGGACGCAATTTGAGTGATTCATTGTCATTAGATGGCCGTGAACGTTACAATTCACTATCAGTTTTTCGTCCGATTCGAAAATCTTTGACTCACAGCAGAACGGCCATAAGGTGCCCGAGGCAGCAATAGACCCATGGAGACAAGTCGGCTGGAGGACGATGTATTGAATCGGGACGCAATTTGAGTGATCCATCGTCATTAGGAGGCCCTGAACGTTACAATTCACTATCAGTTTTTTGTCCGATTCAAAAATCTTTGACTCACAGCAGAACGGCCATAAGGTGCCCGAGGCAGCAATAGACCCATGGAGACAAGTCTCCAGGAGGACGATGTATTGAATCGGGACGCAATTTGAGTGATCCATCGTCATTAGGTTGCCCTGAACGTTACAATTCACTATCAGTTTTTCGTCCGATTCGAAAATCTTTGACTCACAGCAGAACGGCCTTAAGGTGCCCGAGGCAGCAATAGACCCATGAAGACAAGTCTGCTGGAGGACGATGTATTGAATCGGGACGCAATTTGAGTGTTCCATCGTCATTAGGAGGCCCTGAACGTTACAAATCACTATCAGGCTTTCGTCCGATTCGAAAATCTTTGACTCACTGCAGAACGGCCATAAGGTGCCCGGGGCAGCAATAGACCCATGGAGACAAGTCGGCTGGAGGACGATGTATTGAATCGGGACGCAATTTGAGTGTTCCATCGTCATTAGGAGGCCCTGAACGTTACAATTCACTATCAGTTTTTCGTCCCATTCGATAAACTAGACTCACAGCAGAACGGCCATAAGATGCCCGAGGCAGCAATAGACCCATGGAGTCAAGTCGGCTGGAGGACGATGTATTGAATCGGGACGCAATTTGTGTGGTCCATCGTCATTAGGTGGCCCTGAATGTTACAATTCACTATCAGTTTTTCGTCCGATTCTAAAATCTTTGACTCACAGCAGAACGGCCATAAGGTGCCCGAGGCAGCAAGAGACCCATGGAGACAAGTCTGCAGGAGGACGATGTATTGAATCGGGACGCAATTTGAGTGATCCATCGTCATTAGGTTGCCCTGAACGTTACAATTCACTATCAGTTTTTCGTCCGATTCGAAAATCTTTGACTCACAGCAGAACGGCCGGAGGGTGCCCGAGGCAGCAATAGACCCATGAAGACAAGTCTGCTGGAGGACGATGTATTGAATCGGGACGCAATTTGAGTGTTCCATCGTCATTAGGAGGCCCTGAACGTTACAAATCACTATCAGTCTTTCGTCCGATTCGAAAATCTTTGACTCACTGCAGAACGGCCATAAGGTGGCCGAGGCAGCAATAGACCCATGGAGACAAGTCGGCTGGAGGAGATGTATTGAATCGGGACGCAATTTGAGTGATCCATCGTCATTAGGTGGCCCTGAATGTTACAATTCACTATCAGTTTTTCCTCAGATTCGAAAATCTTTGAGTCACAGCAGAACGGCCATAAGGTGCCCGAGGCAGCAATAGACCCATGGAGACAAGTCGGCTGGAGGACGATGTATTGAATCGGGACGCAATTTGAGTGTTCCATCGTCATTAGGAGGCCCTGAACCTTACAATTCACTATCAGTTTTTCGTCCGATTCGAAAATCTTTGACTCACAGCATAACGGCCATAAGGTGCCCGAGGCAGCAATAGACCCATGGAGACAAGTCGGCTGGAGGACGATGTATTGAATCGGGACGCAATTTGAGTGATCCATCAACATTAGGTGGCCCTGAATGTTACAATTCACTATCAGTTTGTCGTCCGATCCGAAAATCTTTGAATCACAGCAGAACGGCCATAAGGTGGCCGAGGCAGCAATAGACCCATGGAGACAAGTCGGCTGGAGCAGATGTATTGAATCGGGACGCAATTTGAGTGATCCATCGTCATTAGGTGGCACTGAATGTTACAATTCACTATCAGTTTTTCGTCAGATTCGAAAATCTTTGAGTCACAGCAGAACGGCCATAAGGTGCCCGAGGCAGCAATAGACCCATGGAGACAAGTCTTCTGGAGGACGATGTATTGAATCGGGACGCAATTTGAGTGTTCCATCGTCATTAGGAGGCCCTGAACGTTACAATTCACTATCAGTTTTTCGTCCGATTCGAAAATCTTTGACTCACAGCAGAACGGCCATAAGGCGCCCGAGGCAGCAATAGACCCATGGAGACAAGTCGGCTGGAGGACGATGTATTGAATCGGGACGCAATTTGAGTGATCCATCGTCATTAGGTGGCCCTGAATGTTACAATTCACTATCAGTTTGTCGTCCGATCCGAAAATCTTTGAATCACAGCAGAACGGCCATAAGGTGCCCGAGGCAGCAATAGACCCATGGAGACAAGTCTGCTGGAGGACGATGTATTGAATCGGGACGCAATTTGAGTGTTCCATCGTCATTAGGAGGCCCTGAACGTTACAATTCACTATCAGTTTTTCGTTTGATTCGAAAATCTTTGACTCACAGCAGGACGGCCATAATGTGCCCGAGGCAGCAATAGACCCATGGAAACAAGTCTGCTGGATGACGATGTATTGAATCGGGACGCAATTTGAGTGATCCATCGTCATTAGGTGGCCCTGAACATTACAATTCACTATCAGTTTTTCGTCCGATTCGAAAATCTCTGACTCACAGCAGAACGGCCATAAGGTGCCCGAGGCAGCAATAGACCCATGAAGACAAGTCTGCTGGAGGACGATGTATTGAATCGGGACGCAATTTGAATGATCCATCGTCATTAGGAGGCCCTGAACGTTCCAAATCACTATCAGTTTTTCGTCCGATTCGAAAATCTTTGACTCACAGCAGAACGGCCATAAGGTGCCCGAGGCAGCAATAGACCCATGGAGACAAGTCGGCTGGAGGACGATGTATTGAATCGGGACGCAATTTGAGTGATCCATCGTCATTAGGTGGCCCTGAATGTTACAATTCTCTATCAGTTTTTCGTCAGATTCGAAAATCTTTGACTCACAGCAGAACGGCCATAAGGTGCCCGAGGCAGCAATAGACTCATGGAGACAAGTCTGCTGGAGGACGATGTATTGAATCGGGACGCAATTTGAGTGATCCATCGTCATTAGGTGGCCCTGAACGTTACAATTCTCTATCAGTTTTTCGTCCCATTCGATAATCTAGACTCACAGCAGAACGGCCATAAGGTGCCCGAGGCAGCAATAGACCCATGGAGACAAGTCTGCTGGAGGACGATGTATTGAATCGGGACGCAATTTGAGTGATCCATCGTCATTAGGTGGCCCTGAACGTTACAATTCACTATCAGTTTTTCGTCCGATTCTAAAATCTTTGACTCACAGCAGAACGGCCATAAGGTGCAAGAGGCAGCAATAGACCCATGGAGACAAGTCAGCTGGCGGACGATGTATTGAATTGGGACCCAATTTGAGTGATCCATCGTCATTAGGAGGCCCTGAATGTTACAATTCACTATCAGTTTTTCGTCCGATTCGAAAATCTTTGACTCACAGCAGAACGGCCATAAGATGCCCGAGGCAGCAATAGACCCATGGAGACAAGTCGGCTGGAGGTCGATGTATTGAATCGTGACGCAATTTGAGTGATCCATCGTCATTAGGTGGCCCTGAAAGTTACAATTCACTATCAGTTTTTTGTCAGATTAGAAAATCTTTGACTCACAGCATAACGGCCATAAGGTGCCCGAGGCAGCAATAGACCCATGCAGACAAGTCTGCTGGAGGACAATGTATTGAATCGGGACGCAATTTGAGTGATCCATCGTCATTAGGTGGCCCTGAACGTTACAATTCATTATTAGTTTTTCGTCCGATTCGAAAATCTTTGACTCACAGCAGAACGGCCATAAGGTGCCCGAGGCAGCAATTGACCCATGGAGACAAGTCTGCTGGAGGACGATGTATTGAATCGGGACGCAATTTGAGTGTTCCATCGTCATTAGGAGGCCCTGAACGTTACAATTCACTATCAGTTTTTCGTCCGATTCGAAAATCTTTGACTTACAGCAGAACGGCCATAAGGTGCCCGAGGCAGCAATAGACCCATGGAGACAAGTTGGCTGGAGGACGATGTATTGAATCGGGACGCAATTTGAGTGATCCATCGTCATTAGGTGGCCCTGAACGTTACAATTCACTATCAGTTTTTCGTCCCATTCGATAAACTAGACTCACAGCAGAACGGTCATAAGATGCCCGAGGCAGCAATAGACCCATGGAGTCAAAACGGCTGGAGGACGATGTATTGAATCGGGACGCAATTTGAGTGTTCCATCGTCATTAGGAGGCCCTGAACGTTACAATTCACTATCAGTTTTTCGTCCGATTCGAAAATCTTTGACTCACAGCAGAACGGCCATAATGTGCCCGAGGCAGCAATAGACCCATGGAGACAAGTCTGCTGGAGGACGATGTATTGAATCGGGACGCAATTTGAGTGTTCCATCGTCATTAGGAGGCCCTGAACGTTACAATTCACTATCAGTTTATCGTCCGATTCGAAAATCTTTGACTCACAGCAGAACGGCCATAATGTGCCCGAGGCAGCAATAGACCCATGGAAACAAGTCTGCTGGAGGACGATGTATTGAATCGGGACGCAATTTGAGTGATCCATCGTCATTAGGAGGCCCTGAACGTTACAAATCACTATCAGCTTATCGTCCGATTCGAAAATCTTTGACTCACAGCAGAACGGCCATAAGGTGCCCGAGGCAGCAATAGACCCATGGAGACAAGTCTGCTGGAGGACGATGTATTGAATCGGGACGCAATTTGAGTGTTCCATCGTCATTAGGAGGCCCTGAACGTTACAATTCACTATCAGTTTTTCGTCCGATTCGAAAATCTTTGACTCACAGCAGAACGGCCATAATGTGCCCGAGGCAGCAATAGACCCATCGAAACAAGTCTGCTGGAGGACGATGTATTGAATCGGGACGCAATTTGAGTGATCCATCGTCATTAGGTGGCCCTGAACATTACAATTCACTATCAGTTTTTCGTCCGATTCGAAAATCTTTGACTCACAGCAGAACGGCCATAAGGTGCCCGAGGCAGCAATAGACCCATGAAGACAAGTCTGCTGGAGGACGATGTATTGAATCGGGACGCAATTTGAGTGATCCATCGTCATTAGGAGGCCCTGAACGTTACAAATCACTATCAGCTTATCGTCAGATTCGAAAATCTTTGACTCACAGCAGAACGGCCATAAGGTGCCCGAGGCAGCAATAGACCCATGGAGACAAGTCGGCTGGAGGACGATGTATTGAATCGGGACGCAATTTGAGTGATCCATCGTCATTAGGTGGCACTGAATGTTACAATTCACTATCAGTTATTCGTCCGATTCGAAAATCTTTGACTCACAGCAGAACGGCCATAAGGTGCCCGAGGCAGCAATAGACCCATGGAGACAAGTCGGCTGGAGGACGATGTATTGAATCGGGACGCAATTTGAGTGATCCATCGTCATTACGTGGCCCTGAATGTTACAATTCACTATCAGTTTTTCCTCAGATTCGAAAATCTTTGACTCACACCAGAACGGCCATAAAGTGCCCGAGGCAGCAATAGACCCATGGAGACAAGTCTGCTGGAGGACGATGTATTGAGTCGGGACGCAATTTGAGTGATTCATCGAAATTAGGTGGCCGTGAACGTTACAATTCACTATCAGTTTTTCGTCCGATTCGAAAATCTTTGACTCACAGCAGAACGGCCATAAGGTGCCCGAGGCTGCAATAGACCCATGGAGACAAGTATGCTGGAGGACGATGTATTGAATCGGGACGCAATTTGAGTGTTCCATCGTCATTAGGAGGCCCTGAACGTTACAATTCACTATCAGTTTTTCGTCCGATTCAAAAATCTTTGACTCACAGCAGAACGGCCATAAGGTGCCCGAGGCAGCAATAGACCCATGGAGACAAGTCTCAAGGAAGACGATGTATTGAATCGGGACGCAATTTGAGTGATCCATCGTCATTAGGTTGCCTTGAACGTTACAATTCACTATCAGTTTTTCGTCCGATTCGAAAATCTTTGACTCACAGCAGAACGGCCTTAAGGTGCCCGAGGCAGCAATAGACCCATGAAGACAAGTCTGCTGGAGGACGATGTATTGAATCGGGACGCAATTTGAGTGTTCCATCGTCATTAGGAGGCCCTGAACGTTACAAATCACTATCAGGCTTTCGTCCGATTCGAAAATCTTTGACTCACTGCAGAACGGCCATAAGGTGCCCGAGGCAGCAATAGACCCATGGAGACAAATCGGCTGGAGGACGATGTATTGAATCGGGACGCAATTTGAGTGTTCCATCGTCATTAGGAGGCCCTGAAAGTTACAATTCACTATCAGTTTTTCGTCCGATTCAAAAATCTTTGACTCACAGCAGAACGGCCATAAGGTGCCCGAGGCAGCAATAGACCCATGGAGACAAGTTGGCAGGAGGACGATGTATTGAATCGGGACGCAATTTGAGTGATCCATCGTCATTAGGTGGCCCTGAATGTTACAATTCACTATCAGTTTTTCGTCCCATACGATAATCTAGACTCACAGCAGAACGGCTATAAGGTGCCCGAGGCAGCAATAGACCCATGGAGACAAGTCTGCTGGAGGACGATGTATTGAATCGGGACGCAATTTGAGTGTTCCATCGTCATTAGGAGGCCCTGAACGTTACAATTCACTATCAGTTTTTCGTCCGATTCGAAAATCTTTGACTCACAGCAGAACGGCCATAAGGCGCCCGAGGCAGCAATAGACCCATGGAAACAAGTCTGCTGGAGGACGATGTATTGAATCGGGACGCAATTTGAGTGATCCATCGTCATTAGGTGGCCCTGAACATTACAATTCACTATCAGTTTTTCGTCCGATTCGAAAATCTTTGACTCACAGCAGAACGGCCATAAGGTGCCCGAGGCAGCAATAGACCCATGAAGTCAAGTCTGCTGGAGGACGATGTATTGAATCGGGACGCAATTTGAGTGATCCATCGTCATTAGGAGGCCCTGAACGTTACAAATCACTATCAGCTTATCGTCCGATTCGAAAATCTTTGACTCACAGCAGAACGGCCATAAGGTGCCCGAGGCAGCAATAGACCCATGGAGACAAGTCGGCTGGAGGACGATGTATTGAATCGGGACGTAATTTGAGTGATCCATCCTCATTAGGTGGCCCTGAACGTTACAATTCACTATCAGTTTTTCGTCCGATTCGAAAATCTTTGACTCACAGCAGAACGGCCATAAGGTGCCCGAGGCAGCAATAGACCCATGGAGACAAGTCTGCTGGAGGAGGATGTATTGAATCGGGACGCAATTTGAGTGATCCATCGTCATTAGGTGGCCCTGAACGTTACAATTCACTATCAGTTTTTCGTCCGATTCGAAAATCTTTGACTCACAGCAGAACGGCCATAAGGTGCCCGAGGCAGCAATAGACCCATGGAGACAAGTCTGCTGGAGGATGATGTATTGAATTGGGACGCAATTTGAGTGTTCCATCGTCATTAGGAGGCCCTGAACGTTACAATTCACTATCAGTTTTTCGTCCGATTCGAAAATCTTTGACTCACAGCAGAACGGCCTTAAGGTGCCCGAGGCAGCAATAGACCCATGGAGACAAGTCTGCTGGAGGACGATGTATTGAATCGGGACGCAATTTGAGTGTTCCATCGTCATTAGGAGGCCCTGAACGTTACAAATCACTATCAGTCTTTCGTCCGAATCGGAAATCTTTGACTCACAGCAGAACGGCCTTAAGGTGCCCGAGGCAGCAATAGACCCATGAAGACAAGTCTGCTGGAGGACGATGTATTGAATCGGGACGCAATTTGAGTGTTCCATCGTCATTAGGAGGCCCTGAACGTTACAAATCACTATCAGGCTTTCGTCCGATTCGAAAATCTTTGACTCACTGCAGAACGGCCATAAGGTGCCCGAGGCAGCAATAGACCCATGGAGACAAATCGGCTGGAGGACGATGTATTGAATCGGGACGCAATTTGAGTGTTCCATCGTCATTAGGAGGCCCTGAAAGTTACAATTCACTATCAGTTTTTCGTCCGATTCAAAAATCTTTGACTCACAGCAGAACGGCCATAAGGTGCCCGAGGCAGCAATAGACCCATGGAGACAAGTTGGCAGGAGGACGATGTATTGAATCGGGACGCAATTTGAGTGATCCATCGTCATTAGGTGGCCCTGAATGTTACAATTCACTATCAGTTTTTCGTCCCATACGATAATCTAGACTCACAGCAGAACGGCTATAAGGTGCCCGAGGCAGCAATAGACCCATGGAGACAAGTCTGCTGGAGGACGATGTATTGAATCGGGACGCAATTTGAGTGTTCCATCGTCATTAGGAGGCCCTGAACGTTACAATTCACTATCAGTTTTTCGTCCGATTCGAAAATCTTTGACTCACAGCAGAACGGCCATAATGTGCCCGAGGCAGCAATAGACCCATGGAAACAAGTCTGCTGGAGGACGATGTATTGAATCGGGACGCAATTTGAGTGATCCATCGTCATTAGGTGGCCCTGAACATTACAATTCACTATCAGTTTTTCGTCCGATTCGAAAATCTTTGACTCACAGCAGAACGGCCATAAGGTGCCCGAGGCAGCAATAGACCCATGAAGTCAAGTCTGCTGGAGGACGATGTATTGAATCGGGACGCAATTTGAGTGATCCATCGTCATTAGGAGGCCCTGAACGTTACAAATCACTATCAGCTTATCGTCCGATTCGAAAATCTTTGACTCACAGCAGAACGGCCATAAGGTGCCCGAGGCAGCAATAGACCCATGGAGACAAGTCGGCTGGAGGACGATGTATTGAATCGGGACGTAATTTGAGTGATCCATCCTCATTAGGTGGCCCTGAACGTTACAATTCACTATCAGTTTTTCGTCCGATTCGAAAATCTTTGACTCACAGCAGAACGGCCATAAGGTGCCCGAGGCAGCAATAGACCCATGGAGACAAGTCTGCTGGAGGAGGATGTATTGAATCGGGACGCAATTTGAGTGATCCATCGTCATTAGGTGGCCCTGAACGTTACAATTCACTATCAGTTTTTCGTCCGATTCGAAAATCTTTGACTCACAGCAGAACGGCCATAAGGTGCCCGAGGCAGCAATAGACCCATGGAGACAAGTCTGCTGGAGGATGATGTATTGAATTGGGACGCAATTTGAGTGTTCCATCGTCATTAGGAGGCCCTGAACGTTACAATTCACTATCAGTTTTTCGTCCGATTCGAAAATCTTTGACTCCTAGCAGAACGGCCATAAGGTGCCCGAGGCAGCAATAGACCCATGGAGACAAGTCTCCAGGAGGACGATGTATTGAATCGGGACGCAATTTGAGTGATCCATCGTCATTAGGTTGCCCTGAACGTTACAATTCACTATCAGTTTTTCGTCCGATTCGAAAATCTTTGACTCACAACAGAACGGCCTTAAGGTGCCCGAGGCAGCAATAGACCCATGAAGACAAGTCTGCTGGAGGACGATGTATTGAATCGGGACGCAATTTGAGTGTTCCATCGTCATTAGGAGGCCCTGAACGTTACAAATCACTATCAGTCTTTCGTCCGAATCGGAAATCTTTGACTCACTGCAGAACGGCCATAAGGTGGCCGAGGCAGCAATAGACCCATGGAGACAAGTCGGCTGGAGGAGATGTATTGAATCGGGACGCAATTTGTGTGATCCATCGTCATTAGGTGGCCCTGAATGTTACAATTCACTATCAGTTTTTCGTCAGATTCGAAAATCTTTGAGTCACAGCAGAACGGCCATAAGGTGCCCGAGGCAGCAATAGACCCATGGAGACAAGTCGGCTGGAGGACGATGTATTGAATCGGGACGCAATTTGAGTGATCCATCGTCATTAGGAGGCCCTGAACGTTACAATTCACTATCAGTTTTTCGTCCGATTCGAAAATCTTTGACTCACAGCAGGACGGCCATAATGTGCCCGAGGCAGCAATAGACCCATGGAAACAAGTCTGCTGGATGACGATGTATTGAATCGGGACGCAATTTGAGTGATCCATCGTCATTAGGTGGCCCTGAACATTACAATTCACTATCAGTTTTTCGTCCGATTCGAAAATCTCTGACTCACAGCAGAACGGCCATAAGGTGCCCGAGGCAGCAATAGACCCATGAAGACAAGTCTGCTGGAGGACGATGTATTGAATCGGGACGCAATTTGAGTGATCCATCGTCATTAGGAGGCCCTGAACGTTACAAATCACTATCAGTTTTTCGTCCGATTCGAAAATCTTTGACTCACAGCAGAACGGCCATAAGGTGCCCGAGGCAGCAATAGACCCATGGAGACAAGTCGGCTGGAGGACGATGTATTGAATCGGGACGCAATTTGAGTGATCCATCGTCATTAGGTGGCACTGAATGTTACAATTCACTATCAGTTTTTCGTCAGATTCGAAAATCTTTGACTCACAGCAGAACGGCCATAAGGTGCCCGAGGCAGCAATAGACTCATGGAGACAAGTCTGCTGGAGGACGATGTATTGAATCGGGACGCAATTTGAGTGATCCATCGTCATTAGGTGGCCCTGAACGTTACAATTCTCTATCAGTTTTTCGTCCCATTCGATAATCTAGACTCACAGCAGAACGGCCATAAGGTGCCCGAGGCAGCAATAGACCCATGGAGACAAGTCTGCTGGAGGAGGATGTATTGAATCGGGACGCAATTTGAGTGATCCATCGTCATTAGGTGGCCCTGAACGTTACAATTCACTATCAGTTTTTCGTCCGATTCGAAAATCTTTGACTCACAGCAGAACGGCCATAAGGTGCCCGAGGCAGCAATAGACCAATGGAGACAAGTCTGCTGGAGGATGATGTATTGAATTGGGACGCAATTTGAGTGTTCCATCGTCATTAGGAGGCCCTGAACGTTACAATTCACTATCAGTTTTTCGTCCGATTCGAAAATCTTTGACTCACAGCAGAACGGCCATAAGGTGCCCGAGGCAGCAATAGACCCATGGAGACAAGTCTCCAGGAGGACGATGTATTGAATCGGGACGCAATTTGAGTGATCCATCGTCATTAGGTTGCTCTGAACGTTACAATTCACTATCAGTTTTTCGTCCGATTCGAAAATCTTTGACTCACAGCAGAACGGCCTTAAGGTGCCCGAGGCAGCAATAGACCCATGAAGACAAGTCTGCTGGAGGACGATGTATTGAATCGGGACGCAATTTGAGTGTTCCATCGTCATTAGGAGGCCCTGAACGTTACAAATCACTATCAGTCTTTCGTCCGAATCGGAAATCTTTGACTCACTGCAGAACGGCCATAAGGTGGCCAAGGCAGCAATAGACCCATGGAGACAAGTCGGCTGGAGGAGATGTATTGAATCGGGACGCAATTTGTGTGATCCATCGTCATTAGGTGGCCCTGAATGTTACAATTCACTATCAGTTTTTCGTCAGATTCGAAAATCTTTGAGTCACAGCAGAACGGCCATAAGGTGCCCGAGGCAGCAATAGACCCATGGAGACAAGTCTGCTGGAGGACGATGTATTGAATCGGGACGCAATTTGAGTGTTCCATCGTCATTAGGAGGCCCTGAACGTTACAATTCACTATCAGTTTTTCGTCCGATTCGAAAATCTTTGACTCACAGCAGAACGGCCATAAGGTGCCCGAGGCAGCAATAGACCCATGGAGACAAGTCGGCTGGAGGACGATGTATTGAATCGGGACGCAATTTGAGTGATCCATCGTCATTAGGTGGCCCTGAATGTTACAATTCACTATCAGTTTGTCGTCCGATCCGATAATCTTTGAATCACAGCAGAACGGCCATAAGGTGCCCAAGGCAGCAATAGACCCATGGAGACAAGTCTGCTGGAGGACGATGTATTGAATCGGGACGCAATTTGAGTGTTCCATCGTCATTAGGAGGCCCTGAACGTTACAATTCACTATCAGTTTTTCGTCCGATTCGAAAATCTTTGACTCACAGCAGGACGGCCATAATGTGCCCGAGGCAGCAATAGACCCATGGAAACAAGTCTGCTGGATGACGATGTATTGAATCGGGACGCAATTTGAGTGATCCATCGTCATTAGGTGGCCCTGAACATTACAATTCACTATCAGTTTTTCGTCCGATTCGAAAATCTCTGACTCACAGCAGAACGGCCATAAGGTGCCCGAGGCAGCAATAGACCCATGAAGACAAGTCTGCTGGAGGACGATGTATTGAATCGGGACGCAATTTGAGTGATCCATCGTCATTAGGAGGCCCTGAACGTTACAAATCACTATCAGTTTTTCGTCCGATTCGAAAATCTTTGACTCACAGCAGAACGGCCATAAGGTGTTTGAGGCAGCAATAGACCCATGGAGACAAGTCGGCTGGAGGACGATGTATTGAATCGGGACGCAATTTGAGTGATCCATCGTCATTAGGTGGCACTGAATGTTACAATTCACTATCAGTTTTTCGTCAGATTCGAAAATCTTTGACTCACAGCAGAACGGCCATAAGGTGCCCGAGGCAGCAATAGACTCATGGAGACAAGTCTGCTGGAGGACGATGTATTGAATCGGGACGCAATTTGAGTGATCCATCGTCATTAGGTGGCCCTGAACGTTACAATTCTCTATCAGTTTTTCGTCCCATTCGATAATCTAGACTCACAGCAGAACGGCCATAAGGTGCCCGAGGCAGCAATAGACCCATGGAGACAAGTCTGCTGGAGGACGATGTATTGAATCGGGACGCAATTTGAGTGATCCATCGTCATTAGGTGGCCCTGAACGTTACAATTCACTATCAGTTTTTCGTCCGATTCGAAAATCTTTGACTCACAGCAGAACGGCCATAAGGTGCCCGAGGCAGCAATAGACCCATGGAGACAAGTCTGCTGGCGGACGATGTATTGAATCGGGACGCAATTTGAGTGTTCCATCGTCATTAGGAGGCCCTGAACGTTACAATTCACTATCAGTTTTACGTCCGATTCGAAAATATTTGACTCACAGCAGAACGGCCATAAGATGCCCGAGGCAGCAATAGACCCATGGAGACAAGTCGGCTGGAGGTCGATGTATTGAATCGTGACGCAATTTGAGTGATCCATCGTCATTAGGTGGCCCTGAAAGTTACAATTCACTATCAGTTTTTTGTCAGATTAGAAAATCTTTGACTCCCAGCATAACGGCCATAAGGTGCCCGAGGCAGCAATAGACCCATGGAGACAAGTCTGCTGGAGGACAATGTATTGAATCGGGACGCAATTTGAGTGATCAATCGTCATTATTTGGCCCTGAACGTTACAATTCATTATCAGTTTTTCGTCCGATTCGAAAATCTTTGACTCACAGCAGAACGGCCATAAGGTGCCCGAGGCAGCAATAGACCCATGGAGACAAGTCTGCTGGAGGACGATGTATTGAATCAGAACGCAATTTGAGTGTTCCATCGTCATTAGGAGGCCCTGAACGTTACAATTCACTATCAGTTTTTCGTCCGATTCGAAAATCTTTGACTTACAGCAGAACGGCCATAAGGTGCCCGAGGCAGCAATAGACCCATGGAGACAAGTTGGCTGGAGGACGATGTATTCAATCGGGACGCAATTTGAGTGATCCATCGTCATTATGTGGCCCTGAACGTTACAATTCACTATCAGTTTTTCGTCCCATTCGATAAACTAGACTCACAGCAGAACGGCCATAAGATGCCCGAGGCAGCAATAGACCCATGGAGTCAAGTCGGCTGGAGGACGATGTATTGAATCGGGACGCAATTTGTGTGGCCGATCGTCATTAGGTGGCCCTGAATGTTACAATTCACTATCAGTTTTTCGTCCGATTCGAAAATCTTTGACTCACAGCAGAACGGCCATAAGGTGCCCGAGGCAGCAATAGACCCATGGAGACAAGTCTGCAGGAGGACGATGTATTGAATCGGGACGCAATTTGAGTGTTCCATCGTCATTAGGAGGCCCTGAACGTTACAATTCACTATCAGCTTTTCGTCAGATTCGAAAATCTTTGAGTCACAGCAGAACGGCCATAAGGTGCCCGAGGCAGCAATAGACCCATGGAGACAAGTCTGCTGGAGGACGATGTATTGAATCGGGACGCAATTTGAGTGTTCCATCGTCATGAGGAGGCCCTGAACGTTACAATTCACTATCAGTTTTTCGTCCGATTCGAAAATCTTTGACTCACAGCAGAACGGCCATAAGGTGCCCGAGGCAGCAATAGACCCATGGAGACAAGCCGGCTGGAGGACGATGTATTGAATCGGGACGCAATTTGAGTGATCCATCGTCATTACTTGGCCCTGAATGTTACAATTCACTATCAGTTTTTCCTCAGATTCGAAAATCTTTGACTCACACCAGAACGGCCATGAGGTGCCCGAGGCAGCAATAGACCCATGGAGACAAGTCTGCTGGAGGACGATGTATTGAATCGGGACGCAATTTGAGTGATTCATCGTCATTAGGTGGCCGTGAACGTTACAATTCAATATCAGTTTTTCGTCCGATTCGAAAATCTTTGACTCAAAGCAGAACGGCCATAAGGTGCCCGAGGCAGCAATAGACCCATGGAGACAAGTCGGCTGGAGGATGATGTATTGAATCGGGACGCAATTTGAATGTTCCATCGTCATTAGGAGGCCCTGAACGTTACAATTCACTATCAGTTTTTCGTCCGATTCGAAAATCTTTGACTCACAGCAGAACGGCCATAAGGTGC
The DNA here is from genome assembly GCF_023864275.1 of Schistocerca cancellata. Taxonomy (NCBI): domain Eukaryota; kingdom Metazoa; phylum Arthropoda; class Insecta; order Orthoptera; family Acrididae; genus Schistocerca; species Schistocerca cancellata. Next base: position 1,967,191 of record NW_026047130.1, on the reverse strand, counting down.
CCGAGGCAGCAATAGACCCATGGAGACAAGTCTGCTGGCGGACGATGTATTGAATCGGGACGCAATTTGAGTGTTCCATCGTCATTAGGAGGCCCTGAACGTTACAATTCACTATCAGTTTTACGTCCGATTCGAAAATCTTTGACTCACAGCAGAACGGCCATAAGATGCCCGAGGCAGCAATAGACCCATGGAGACAAGTCGGCTGGAGGTCGATGTATTGAATCGTGACGCAATTTGAGTGATCCATCGTCATTAGGTGGCCCTAAAAGTTACAATTCACTATCAGTTTTTTGTCAGATTAGAAAATCTTTGACTCCCAGCATAACGGCCATAAGGTGCCCGAGGCAGCAATAGACCCATGGAGACAAGTCTGCTGGAGGACAATGTATTGAATCGGGACGCAATTTGAGTGATCAATCGTCATTATTTGGCCCTGAACGTTACAATTCATTATCAGTTTTTCGTCCGATTCGAAAATCTTTGACTCACAGCAGAACGGCCATAAGGTGCCCGAGGCAGCAATAGACCCATGGAGACAAGTCTGCTGGAGGACGATGTATTGAATCAGAACGCAATTTGAGTGTTCCATCGTCATTAGGAGGCCCTGAACGTTACAATTCACTATCAGTTTTTCGTCCGATTCGAAAATCTTTGACTTACAGCAGAACGGCCATAAGGTGCCCGAGGCAGCAATAGACCCATGGAGACAAGTTGGCTGGAGGACGATGTATTGAATCGGGACGCAATTTGAGTGATCCATCGTCATTATGTGGCCCTGAACGTTACAATTCACTATCAGTTTTTCGTCCCATTCGATAAACTAGACTCACAGCAGAACGGCCATAAGATGCCCGAGGCAGCAATAGACCCATGGAGTCAAGTCGGCTGGAGGACGATGTATTGAATCGGGACGCAATTTGTGTGGTCCATCGTCATTAGGTGGCCCTGAATGTTACAATTCACTATCAGTTTTTCGTCCGATTCGAAAATCTTTGACTCACAGCAGAACGGCCATAAGGTGCCCGAGGCAGCAATAGACCCATGGAGACAAGTCTGCAGGAGGACGATGTATTGAATCGGGACGCAATTTGAGTGTTCCATCGTCATTAGGAGGCCCTGAACGTTACAATTCACTATCAGCTTTTCGTCAGATTCGAAAATCTTTGAGTCACAGCAGAACGGCCATAAGGTGCCCGAGGCAGCAATAGACCCATGGAGACAAGTCTGCTGGAGGACGATGTATTGAATCGGGACGCAATTTGAGTGTTCCATCGTCATTAGGAGGCCCTGAACGTTACAATTCACTATCAGTTTTTCGTCCGATTCGAAAATCTTTGACTCACAGCAGAACGGCCATAAGGTGCCCGAGGCAGCAATAGACCCATGGAGACAAGTCGGCTGGAGGACGATGTATTGAATCGGGACGCAATTTGAGTGATCCATCGTCATTACTTGGCCCTGAATGTTACAATTCACTATCAGTTTTTCCTCAGATTCGAAAATCTTTGACTCACACCAGAACGGCCATAAGGTGCCCGAGGCAGCAATAGACCCATGGAGACAAGTCTGCTGGAGGACGATGTATTGAATCGGGACGCAATTTGAGTGATTCATCGTCATTAGGTGGCCGTGAACGTTACAATTCAATATCAGTTTTTCGTCCCTTTCGAAAATCATTGACTCAAAGCAGAACGGCCATAAGGTGCCCGAGGCAGCAATAGACCCATGGAGACAAGTCGGCTGGAGGATGATGTATTCAATCGGGACGCAATTTGAATGTTCCATCGTCATTAGGAGGCCCTGAACGTTACAATTCACTATCAGTTTTTCGTCCGATTCAAAAATCTTTGACTCACAGCAGACGGCCATAAGGTGCCCGAGGCAGCAATAGACCCATGGAGACAAGTCTGCTGGAGGACGATGTATTGAATCGGGACGCAATTTGAGTGATCCATCGTCATTATGTGGCCCTGAAGGTTACAATTCACTATCAGTTTTTCGTCCCATTCGATAATCTAGACTCACAGCAGAACGGCCATAAGGTGCCCGAGGCAGCAATAGACCCATGGAGACAAGTCTGCTGGAGGACGATGTATTGAATCGGGACGCAATTTGAGTGATCCATCGTCATTAGGAGGCCCTGAACGTTACAATTCACTATCAGTTTTTCGTCCGATTCGAAAATCTTTGACTCACAGCAGAACGGCCATAATGTGCCCGAGGCAGCAATAGACCCATGGAAACAAGTCTGCTGGAGGACGATGTATTGAATCGGGACGCAATTTGAGTGATCCATCGTCATTAGGTGGCCCTGAACATTACAATTCACTATCAGTTTTTCGTCCGATTCGAAAATCTTTGACTCACAGCAGAACGGCCATAAGGTGCTCGAGGCAGCAATAGACCCATGAAGACAAGTCTGCTGGAGGACGATGTATTGAATCGGGACGCAATTTGAGTGATCCATCGTCATTAGGAGGCCCTGAACGTTACAAATCACTATCAGCTTATCGTCCGATTCGAAAATCTTTGACTCACAGCAGAACGGCCTTAAGGTGCCCGAGGCAGCAATAGACCCATGGAGACAAGTCGGCTGGAGGACGATGTATTGAATCGGGACGCAATTTGAGTGATCCATCGTCATTAGGTGGCACTGAATGTTACAATTCACTATCAGTTATTCGTCAGTTTCGAAAATCTTTGACTCACAGCAGAACGGCCATTGGGTGCCCGAGGCAACAATAGACCCATGGAGACAAGTCTGCTGGAGGACGATGTATTGAATCGGGACGTAATTTGAGTGATCCATCCTCATTAGGTGGCCCTGAACGTTACAATTCACTATCATTTTTTCGTCCGATTCGAAAATCTTTGACTCACAGCAGAACGGCCATAAGGTGCCCGAGGCAGCAATAGACCCATGGAGACAAGTCTGCTGGAGGAGGATGTATTGAATCGGGACGCAATTTGAGTGATCCATCGTCATTAGGTGGCTCTGAACGTTACAATTCACTATCAGTTTTTCGTCCGATTCGAAAATCTTTGACTCACAGCAGAACGGCCATAAGGTGCCCGAGGCAGCAATAGACCCATGGAGACAAGTCGGCTGGAGGACGATGTATTGAATCGGGACGCAATTTGAGTGATCCATCGTCATTACGTGGCCCTGAATGTTACAATTCACTATCAGTTTTTCCTCAGATTCGAAAATCTTTGACTCACACCAGAACGGCCTTAAGGTGCCCGAGGCAGCAATAGACCCATGGAGACAAGTCTGCTGGAGGAGGATGTATTGAATCGGGACGCAATTTGAGTGATTCATCGTCATTAGGTGGCCGTGAACGTTACAATTCACTATCAGTTTTTCGTCCGATTCGAAAATCTTTGACTCACAGCAGAACGGCCATAAGGTGCCCGAGGCAGCAATAGACCCATGGAGACAAGTCGGCTGGAGGACGATGTATTGAATCGGGACGCAATTTGAGTGATCCATCGTCATTAGGTGGCCCTGAATGTTACAATTCACTATCAGTTTTTCGTCAGATTCGAAAATCTTTGACTCACAGCAGAACGGCCATAAGGTGCCCGAGGCAGCAATAGACTCATGGAGACAAGTCTGCTGGAGGACGATGTATTGAATCGGGACGCAATTTGAGTGATCCATCGTCATTAGGTGGCCCTGAACGTTACAATTCTCTATCAGTTTTTCGTCCCATTCGATAATCTAGACTCACAGCAGAACGGCCATAAGGTGCCCGAGGCAGCAATAGACCCATGGAGACAAGTCTGCTGGAGGACGATGTATTGAATCGGGACGCAATTTGAGTGATCCATCGTCATTAGGTGGCCCTGAACGTTACAATTCACTATCAGTTTTTCGTCCGATTCTAAAATCTTTGACTCACAGCAGAACGGCCATAAGGAGCCCGAGGCAGCAATAGACCCATGGAGACAAGTCTGCTGGCGGACGATGTATTGAATCGGGACGCAATTTGAGTGTTCCATCGTCATTAGGAGGCCCTGAACGTTACAATTCACTATCAGTTTTTCGTCCGATTCGAAAATCTTTTACTCACGGCAGAACGGCCATAAGATGCCCGAGGCAGCAATAGACCCATGGAGACAAGTCGGCTGGAGGTCGATGTATTGAATCGTGACGCAATTTGAGTGATCCATCGTCATTAGGTGGCCCTGAAAGTTACAATTCACTATCAGTTTTTTGTCAGATTAGAAAATCTTTGACTCACAGCATTACGGCCATAAGGTGCCCGAGGCAGCAATAGACCCATGGAGACAAGTCGGCTGGAGGACGATGTATTGAATCGGGACGCAATTTGAATGTTCCATCGTCATTAGGAGGCCCTGAACGTTACAATTCACTATCAGTTTTTCGTCCGATTCAAAAATCTTTGACTCACAGCAGAACGGCCATAAGGTGCCCGAGGCAGCAATAGACCCATGGAGACAAGTCTGCTGGAGGACGATGTATTGAATCGGGACGCAATTTGAGTGATCCATCGTCATTATGTGGCCCTGAACGTTACAATTCACTATCAGTTTTTCGTCCCATTCGATAATCTAGACTCACAGCAGAACGGCCATAAGGTGCCCGAGGCAGCAATAGACCCATGGAGACAAGTCTGCTGGAGGACGATGTATTGAATCGGGACGCAATTTGAGTGTTCCATCGTCATTAGGAGGCCCTGAACGTTACAATTCACTATCAGTTTTTCGTCCGATTCGAAAATCTTTGACTCACAGCAGAACGGCCATAATGTGCCCGAGGCAGCAATAGACCCATGGAAACAAGTCTGCTGGAGGACGATGTATTGAATCGGGACGCAATTTGAGTGATCCATCGTCATTAGGTGGCCCTGAACATTACAATTCACTATCAGTTTTTCGTCCGATTCGAAAATCTTTGACTCACAGCAGTACGGCCATAAGGTGCTCGAGGCAGCAATAGACCCATGAAGACAAGTCTGCTGGAGGACGATGTATTGAATCGGGACGCAATTTGAGTGATCCATCGTCATTAGGAGGCCCTGAACGTTACAAATCACTATCAGCTTATCGTCCGATTCGAAAATCTTTGACTCACAGCAGAACGGCCATAAGGTGCCCGAGGCAGCAATAGACCCATGGAGACAAGTCGGCTGGAGGACGATGTATTGAATCGGGACGCAATTTGAGTGATCCATCGTCAATAGGTGGCACTGAATGTTACAATTCACTATCAGTTATTCGTCAGTTTCGAAAATCTTTGACTCACAGCAGAACGGCCATTGGGTGCCCGAGGCAACAATAGACCCATGGAGACAAGTCGGCTGGAGGACGATGTATTGAATCGGGACGCAATTTGAGTGATCCATCGTCATTACGTGGCCCTGAATGTTACAATTCACTATCAGTTTTTCCTCAGATTCGAAAATCTTTGACTCACACAAGAACGGCCTTAAGGTGCCCGAGGCAGCAATAGACCCATGGAGACAAGTCTGCTGGAGGAGGATGTATTGAATCGGGACGCAATTTGAGTGATTCATCGTCATTAGGTGGCCGTGAACGTTACAATTCACTATCAGTTTTTCGTCCGATTCGAAAATCTTTGACTCACAGCAGAACGGCCATAAGGTGCCCGAGGCAGCAATAGACCCATGGAGACAAGTCGGCTGGAGGACGATGTATTGAATCGGGACGCAATTTGAGTGATCCATCGTCATTAGGTGGCCCTGAATGTTACAATTCACTACCAGTTTTTCGTCAGATTCGAAAATCTTTGACTCACAGCAGAACGGCCATAAGGTGCCCGAGGCAGCAATAGACCCATGGAGACAAGTCTGCTGGAGGACGATGTATTGAATCGGGACGCAATTTGAGTGTTCCATCGTCATTAGGAGGCCCTGAACGTTACAATTCACTATCAGTTTTTCGTCCGATTCGAAAATCTTTGACTCACAGCAGAACGGCCATAAGATGCCCGAGGCAGCAATAGACCCATGGAGACAAGTCGGCTGGAGGTTGATGTATTGAATCGTGACGCAATTTGAGTGATCCATCGTCATTAGGTGGCCCTGAAAGTTACAATTCACTATCAGTTTTTTGTCAGATTAGAAAATCTTTGACTCACAGCAGAACGGCCATAAGGTGCCCGAGGCAGCAATAGACCCATGGAGACAAGTCTGCTGGAGGACGATGTATTGAATCGGGACGCAATTTGAGTGTTCCATCGTCATTAGGAGGCCCTGAACAATACAATTCACTATCAGTTTTTCGTCCGATTCGAAAATCTTTGACTTACAGCAGAACGGCCATAAGGTGCCCGAGGCAGCAATAGACCCATGGAGGCAAGTTGGCTGGAGGACGATGTATTGAATCGGGACGCAATTTGAGTGATCCATCGTCATTAGGTGGCCCTGAACGTTACAATTCACTATCAGTTTTTCGTCCCATTCGATAAACTAGACTCACAGCAGAACGGCCATAAGATGCCCGAGGCAGCAATAGACCCATGGAGACAAGTCTGCTGGAGGACGATGTATTGAATCGGGACGCAATTTGAGTGTTCCATCGTCATTAGGAGGCCCTGAACGTTACAATTCACTATCAGCTTTTCGTCAGATTCGAAAATCTTTGAGTCACAGCAGAACGGCCATAAGGTGCCCGAGGCAGCAATAGACCCATGGAGACAAGTCTGCTGGAGGACGATGTATTGAATCGGGACGCAATTTGAGTGTTCCATCGTCATTAGGAGGCCCTGAACGTTACAATTCACTATCAGTTTTTCGTCCGATTCGAAAATCTTTGACTCACAGCAGAACGGCCATAAGGTGCCCGAGGCAGCAATAGACCCATGGAGACAAGTCTGCTGGAGGAGGATGTATTGAATCGGGACGCAATTTGAGTGATCCATCGTCATTACGTGGCCCTGAATGTTACAATTCACTATCAGTTTTTCCTCAGATTCGAAAATCTTTGACTCACACCAGATCGGCCTTAAGGTGTCCGAGGAAGCAATAGACCCATGGAGACAAGTCTGCTGGAGGAGGATGTATTGAATCGGGACGCAATTTGAGTGATTCATCGTCATTAGGTGGCGGTGAACGTTACAATTCACTATCAGTTTTTCGTCCGATTCGAAAATCTTTGACTCACAGCAGAACGGCCATAAGGTGCCCGAGGCAGCAATAGACCCATGGAGACAAGTCGGCTGGAGGACGATGTATTGAATCGGGACGCAATTTGAGTGATCCATCGTCATTAGGTGGCCCTGAATGTTACAATTCACTATCAGTTTTTCGTCAGATACGAAAATCTTTGACTCACAGCAGAACGGCCATAAGGTGCCCGAGGCAGCAATAGACTCATGGAGACAAGTCTGCTGGAGGACGATGTATTGAACCGGGACGCAATTTGAGTGATCCATCGTCATTAGGTGGCCCTGAACGTTACAATTCTCTATCAGTTTTTCGTCCCATTCGATAATCTAGACTCACAGCAGAACGGCCATAAGGTGCCCGAGGCAGCAATAGACCCATGGAGACAAGTCTGCTGGAGGACGATGTATTGAATCGGGACGCAATTTGAGTGATCCATCGTCATTAGGTGGCCCTGAACGTTACAATTCACTATCAGTTTTTCGTCCGATTCGAAAATCTTTGACTCACAGCAGAACGGCCATAAGGTGCCCGAGGCAGCAATAGGACCCATGGAGACAAGTCTGCTGGCGGACGATGTATTGAATCGGAACGCAATTTGAGTGTTCCATCGTCATTAAGAGGCCCTGAACGTTACAATTCACTATCAGTTTTTCGTCCGATTCGAAAAACTTTGACTCACAGCAGAACGGCCATAAGATGCCCGAGGCAGCAATAGACCCATGGAGACAAGTCGGCTGGAGGTCGATGTATTGAATCGTGACGCAATTTGAGTGATCCATCGTCATTAGGTGGCCCTGAAAGTTACAATTCACTATCAGTTTTTTGTCAGATTAGAAAATCTTTGACTCACAGCATAACGGCCATAAGGCGCCCGAGGCAGCAATAGACCCATGGAGACAAGTCTGCTGGAGGACAATGTATTGAATCGGGACGAAATTTGAGTGATCCATCGTCATTAGGTGGCCCTGAACGTTACAATTCATTATCAGTTTTTCGTCCGATTCGAAAATCTTTGACTCACAGCAGAACGGCCATAAGGTGCCCGATGCAGCAATAGACCCATGGAGACAAGTCTGCTGGAGGACGATGTATTGAATCGGGACGCAATTTGAGTGTTCCATCGTCATTAGGTGGCCCTGAACGTTACAATTCACTATCAGTTTTTCGTCCGATTCGAAAATCTTTGACTTACAGCAGAACGGCCATAACGTGCCCGAGGCAGCAATAGACCCATGGAGACAAGTTGGCTGGAGGACGATGTATTGAATGAGTGATCCATCGTCATTAGGTGGCCCTGAACGTTACAATTCACTATCAGTTTTTCGTCCCATTCGATAAACTAGATTCACAGCAGAACGGCCATAAGATGCCCGAGGCAGCAATAGACCCATGGAGTCAAGTCGGCTGGAGGACGATGTATTGAATTGGGACGCAATTTGTGTGGTCCATCGTCATTAGGTGGCCCTTAATGTTACAATTCACTATCAGTTTTTCGTCCGATTCGAAAACTTTGACTCACAGCAGAACGGCCATAAGGTGCCCGAGGCAGCAATAGACCCATGGAGACAAGTCTGCAGGAGGACGATGTATTGAATCGGGACGCAATTTGAGTGTTCCATCGTCATTAGGAGGCCCTGAACGTTACAATTCACTATCAGCTTTTCGTCAGATTCGAAAATCTTTGAGTCACAGCAGAACGGCCATAAGGTGCCCGAGGCAGCAATAGACCCATGGAGACAAGTCTGCTGGAGGACGATGTATTGAATCGGGACGCAATTTGAGTGTTCCATCGTCATTAGGAGGCCCTGAACGTTACAATTCACTATCAGTTTTTCGTCCGATTCGAAAATCTTTGACTCACAGCAGAACGGCCATAAGGTGCCCGAGGCAGCAATAGACCCATGGAGACAAGTCGGCTGGAGGACGATGTATTGAATCGGGACGCAATTTGAGTGATCCATCGTCATTACGTGGCCCTGAATGTTACAATTCACTATCAGTTTTTCCTCAGATTCGAAAATCTTTGACTCACACCAGAACGGCCATAAGGTGCCGAGGCAGCAATAGACCCATGGAGACAAGTCTGCTGGAGGACGATGTATTGAATCGGGACGCAATTTGAGTGATTCATCGCCATTAGGTGGCCGTGAACGTTACAATTCACTATCAGTTTTTCGTCCGATTCGAAAATCTTTGACTCACAGCAGAACGGCCATAAGGTGCCCGAGGCAGCAATAGACCCATGGAGACAAGTCGGCTGGAGGACGATGTATTGAATCGGGACGCAACTTGAGTGTTCCATCGTCATTAGGAGGCCCTGAACGTTACAATTCACTATCAGTTTTTCGTCCGATTCAAAAATCTTTGACTCACAGCAGAACGGCCATAAGGTGCCCGAGGCAGCAATAGACCCATGGAGACAAGTTGGCTGGAGGACGATGTATTGAATCGGGACGCAATTTGAGTGATCCATCGTCATTAGGTGGCCCTGAACGTTACAATTCACTATCAGTTTTTCGTCCCATTCGATAATCTAGACTCACAGCAGAACGGCCATAAAGTGCCCGAAGCAGCAATAGACCCATGGAGACAAGTCTGCTGGAGGACGATGTATTGAAACGGGACGCAATTTGAGTGTTCCATCGTCATTAGGAGGCCCTGAACGTTACAATTCACTATCAGTTTTTCGTCCGAACCGAAAATCTTTGACTCACAGCAGAACGGCCATAAGGTGCCCGAGGCAGCAATAGACCCATGGAAACAAGTCTGCTGGAGGACGATGTATTGAATCGGGACGCAATTTGAGTGATCCACCATCATTAGGTGGCCCTGAACATTACAATTCACTATCAGTTTTTCGTCCGATTCGAAAATCTTTGACTCACAGCAGAACGGCCATAAGGTGCCCGAGGCAGCAATAGACCCATGAAGACAAGTCTGCTGGAGGACGATGTATTGAATCGGGACGCAATTTGAGTGATCCATCGTCATTAGGAGGCCCTGAACGTTACAAATCACTATCAGCTTATCGTCCGATTCGAAAATCTTTGACTCACAGCAGAACGGCCATAAGGTGCCCGAGGCAGCAATAGACCCATGGAGACAAGTCGGCTGGAGGACGATGTATTGAATCGGGACGCAATTTGAGTGATCCATCGTCATTAGGTGGCACTGAATGTTACAATTCACTATCAGTTATTCGTCAGTTTCGAAAATCTTTGAGTTACAGCAGAACGGCCATTGGGTGCCCGAGGCAGCAATAGACCCATGGAGACAAGTCTGCTGGAGGACGATGTATTGAATCGGGACGTAATTTGAGTGATCCATCCTCATTAGGTGGCCCTGAACGTTACAATTCACTATCATTTTTTCGTCCGATTCGAAAATCTTTGACTCACAGCAGAACGGCCATAATTTGCCCGAGGCAGCAATAGACCCATGGAGACAAGTTGGCTGGAGGACGATGTATTGAATCGGGACGCAGTTTGAGTGATCCATCGTCATTAAGTGGCCCTGAACGTTACAATTCACTATCAGTTTTTCGTCCGATTCGATAATCTAGACTCACAGCAGAACGGCCATAATGTGCCCGAGGCAGCAATAGACCAATGGAGACAAGTCTGCTGGAGGACGATGTATTGAATCGGTACGCAATTTGAATGTTCCATCGTCATTAGGAGGCCCTGAACGTTACAATTCACTATCAGTTTTTCGTCCGATTCGAAAATCTTTGACTCACAGCAGAACGGCCGTAAGGTGCCCGAGGCAGCAATAGTCCCATGGAGACAAGTCTGCTGGAGGAGGATGTATTGAATCGGGACGCAATTTGAGTGATCCATCGTCATCAGGTGGCCCTGAATGTTACAACTCACTATCAGTTTTTCGTCAGATTCGAAAATCTTTGACTCACAGCAGAACGGCCATAAGGTGCCCGAGGCAGCAATAGACCCATGGAAACAAGTCTGCTGGAGGACGATGTATTGAATCGGGACGTAATTTGAGTGATCCATCGTCATTAGGTGGCCCTGAACGTTACAATTCACTATCAGTTTTTCGTCCGATTCGAAAATCTTTGACTCACAGCAGAACGGCCATAAGGTGCCCGAGGCAGCAATAGACCCATGGAGACAAGTCTGCTGGAGGAGGATGTATTGAATCGGGACGCAATTTGAGTGATCCATCGTCATTAGGTGGCCCTGAACGTTACAATTCACTATCAGTTTTTCGTCCGATTCGAAAATCTTTGACTCACAGCAGAACGGCCATAAGGTGCCCGTGGCAGCAATAGACCCATGGAGACAAGTCTGCTGGAGGACGATGTATTGAATCCGGACGCAATTTGAGTGTTCCATCGTCATTAGGAGGCCCTGAACCTTACAATTCACTATCAGTTTTTCGTCCGATTCGAAAATCTTTGACTCACAGCAAAACGGCCATAAGGTGCCCGAGGCGGCAATAGACCCATGGAGACAAGTCGGCTGGAGGACGATGTATTGAATCGGGACGCAAATTGAGTGATCCATCGTCATTAGGTGGCCCTGAACGTTACAATTCACTATCAGTTTTTCGTCCGATTCGAAAATCTTTGACTCACAGCAGAACGGCCATAAGGTGCCCGAGGCAGCAATAGACCCACGGAGACAAGTCTGCTGGAGGAGGATGTATTGAATCGGGACGCAATTTGAGTGATCCATCGTCATTAGGTGGCCCTGAACGTTACAATTCACTATCAGTTTTTCGTCAGATTCGAAAATCTTTGACTTACAGCAGAACGGCCATAAGGTGCCCGAGGCAGCAATAGACCCATGGAGACAAGTCTGCTGGAGGACGATGTATTGAATCCGGACGCAATTTGAGTGTTCCATCGTCATTAGGAGGCCCTGAACCTTACAATTCACTATCAGTTTTTCGTCCGGTTCGAAAATCTTTGACTCACAGCAAAACGGCCATAAGGTGCCCGAGGCGGCAATAGACCCATGGAGACAAGTCTGCTGGGGGACGATGTATTGAATCGGGACGCAATTTGAGTGATCCATTGTCATTACGTGGCCCTGAATGTTACAATTCACTATCAGTTTTTCATCAGATTCGAAAATCTTTGACTCACAGCAGAACGGCCATAAGGTGTCCGAGGCAGCAATAGACCCATGGAGACAAGTCTGCTGGAGGACGATGTATTGAATCGGGACGCAATTTGAGTGATCCCTCGTCATTAGGTGGCCCTGAACGTTACAATTCACTATCAGTTTTTCGTCCGATTCGAAAATCTTTGACTCACAGCAGAACGTTCATAAGGTGCCCGAGGCAGCTATAGACCCATGGAGACAAGTCTGCTGGAAGACGATGTATTGAATCGGGACGCAATTTGAGTGTTCCATCGTCATTAGGAGGCCCTGAACGTTACAATTCACTATCAGTTTTTCGTCCGATTCGAAAATCTTTGACTCACAGCAGAACGGCCATAAGGTGCCCGAGGCAGCAATAGACCCATGGAGACAAGTCGGCTGGAAGACGATGTATTGAATCGGGACGCAATTTGAGTGATCCATCGTCATTAGGTGGCCCTGAAAGTTACAATTCATTATCAGTTTTTCGTCAGATTCGAAAATCTTTGACTCACAGCAGAACGGCCATTGGGTGCCCGAGGCAGAAATAGACCCATGGAGACAAGTCTGCTGGAGGACGATGTATTGAATCGGGACGCAATTTGAGTGTTCCATCGTCATTAGGTGGCCCTGAATGTTACAGTTAACTATCAGTTTTTCGTCAGATTCGAAAATCTTTGACTCACAGCAGAACGGCCATTGGGTGCCCGAGGCAGAAATAGACCCATGGAGACAAGACTGCTGGAGGACGATGTATTGAATCGGGACGAAATTTGAGTGATCCATCGTCATTAGGTGGCCCTGAACGTAACAATTCACTATCAGTTTTTCGTCCGATTCGAAAATCTTTGTCTCACAGCAGAACGGCCATAAGGTGCCCGAGGCAGCACTAGACACATGGAGACAAGTCTGCTGGAGGACGATGTATTGAATCGGGACGCAATTTGAGTGTTCCATCGTCATTAGGAGGCCCTCAACGTTACAATTCACTATCAGTTTTTCGTCCGATTCGAAAATCTTTGACTCACAGCATAACGGCCATAAGGTGCCCGAGGCAGCAATAGACCCATGGAGACAAGTCGGCTGGAGGTCGATGTATTGAATCGTGACGCAATTTGAGTGTTCCATCGTCATTAGGTGGCCCTGAATGTTACAATTCACTGTCAGTTTTTCGTCAGATTCGAAAATCTTTGACTCACATCAGAACGGCCATAAGGTGCCCGAGGCAGCAATAGACCCATGGAGACAAGTCTGCTGGAGGACGATGTATTGAATCGGGACGCAATTTGAGTGATCCATCGTCATTAGGAGGCCCTGAAAGTTACAAATCACTATCAGCTTTTCGTCCGATTCGAAAATCTTTGACTCACAGCAGAACGGCCATAAGGTGCCCGAGGCAGCAATAGACCCATGGAGACAAGTCGGCTGGAGGACGATGTATTGAATCGGGACGCAATTTGAGTGATCCATCGTCATTAGGTGGCCCTGAATGTTACAATTCACTATCAGTTTTTCGTCCGATTCGAAAATCTTTGACTCACAGCAGAACGGCCATAAGGTGCCCGAGGCAGCAATAGACCCATGGAGACAAGTCTGCTGGAGGACGATGTATTGAATCGGGACGCAATTTGAGTGATCCCTCGTCATTAGGTGGCCCTGAACGTTACAATTCACTATCAGTTTTTCGTCCGATTCGAAAATCTTTGACTCACAGCAGAACGGCCGTAAGGTGCCCGAGGCAGCAATAGACCCATGGAGACAAGTCTGCTGGAGGACGATGTATTGAATCGGGACGCAATTTGAGTGATCCATCGTCATTAGGTGGCCCTGAACGTTACAATTCTCTATCAGTTTTTCGTCCGATTCGAAAATCTTTGGCTCACAGCAGAACGGCCATAAGGTGCCCGAGGCAGCAATAGACCCATGGAGACAAGTCGGCTGGAGGACGATGTATTGAATCGGGACGCAATTTGAGTGATCCATCGTCATTACGTGGCCCTGAATGTTACAATTCACTATCAGTTTTTCGTCAGATTCGAAAATCTTTGACTCACAGCAGAACGGCCATAAGGTGCCCGATGCAGGAATAGACCCATGGAGACAAGTCTGCTGGAGGACGATGTATTGAATCGGGACGCAATTTGAGTGATCCATCGTCATTAGGAGGCCCTGAACGTTACAATTCACTATCAGTTTTTCGTCCGATTCGAAAATCTAGACTCACAGCAGAACGGCCATAAGGTGCCCGAGGCAGCAATAGACCCATGGAGACAAGTCTGCTGGAGGACGATGTATTGAATCGGGACGCAATTTGAGTGTTCCATCGTCATTAGGAGGCCCTGAACGTTACAATTCACTATCAGTTTTTCGTCCGATTCGAAAATCTTTGACTCACAGCAGAACGGCCATAAGGTGCCCGAGGCAGCAATAGACCCATGGAGACAAGTCGGCTGGAAGACGATGTATTGAATCGGGACGCAATTTGAGTGATCCATCGTCATTAGGTGGCCCTGAAAGTTACAATTCATTATCAGTTTTTCGTCCGATTCGGAAATCTTTGACTCACAGCAGAACGGCCATAAGGTGCTCGAGGCAGCAATAGACCCATGGAGACAAGTCTGCTGGAGGACGATGTATTGAATCGGGACACAATTTGAGTGATCCATCGTCATTAGGTGGCCCTGAACGTTACAATTCACTATCAGTTTTTCGTCCGATTCGAAAATCTTTGACTCACAGCAGAACGGCCATAAGGTGCCCGAGGCAGCAATAGACCCATGGAGACAAGTCTGCTGGAGGACGATGTATTGAATCGGGACGCAATTTGAGTGAACCATCGTCATTAGGTGGCCCTGAACGTAACAATTCACTATCAGTTTTTCGTCCGATTCGAAAATCTTTGACTCACAGCAGAACGGCCATAAGGTGCCCGAGGCAGCATTAGACCCATGGAGACAAGTCTGCTGGAGGACGATGTATTGAATCGGGACGCAATCTGAGTGTTCCATCGTCATTAGGAGGCCCTGAGCGTTACAATTCACTATCAGTTTTTCGTCCGATTCGAAAATCTTTGACTCACAGCAGAACGGCCATAAGGTGCCGGAGGCAGCAATAGACCCATGGAGACAAGTCGGCTGGAGGACGATGTATTGAATCGAGACGCAATTTGAGTGTTCTATCGTCATTAGGTGGCCCTGAATGTTACAATTCACTATCAGTTTTTCGTTCGATTCGAAAATCTTTGACTCACAGCAGAACGGCCATAAGGTGCCCGAGGCAGCAATAGACCCATGGAGACAAGTCTGCTGGAGGACGATGTATTGAATCAAGACGCAATTTGAGTGATCCATTGTCATTACGTGGCCATGAACGTTACAATTCACTATCAGTTTTTCGTCCGATTCGAAAATCTTTGACTCGCAGCAGAACGGCCATAAGGTGCCCGATGCAGGAATAGACCCATGGAGACAAGTTTGCTGGAGGACGATGTATTGAATCGGGACGCAATTTGAGTGATCCATCGTCATTAGGAGGCCCTGAACGTTACAATTCACTATCAGTTTTTCGTCCGATTCGAAAATCTTTGACTCACAGCAGAACGGCCATAAGGTGCCCGAGGCAGCAGTAACCCATGGAGACAAGTCTGCTGGAGGACGATGTATTGAATCGGGACGCAATTTGAGTGTTCCATCGTCATTAGGAGGCCCTGAACGTTACAATTCACTATCAGTTTTTCGTCCGATTCGAAAATCTTTGACTCACAGCAGAACGGCCATAAGGTGCCCGAGGCAGCAATAGACCCATGGAGACAAGTCGGCTGGAAGACGATGTATTGAATCGGGACGCAATTTGAGTGATCCATCGTCATTAGGTGGCCCTGAAAGTTACAATTCATTATCAGTTTTTCGTCCGATTCGGAAATCTTTGACTCACAGCAGAACGGCCATAAGGTGCTCGAGGCAGCAATAGACGCATGGAGACAAGTCGGCTGGAGGACGATGTATTGAATCGGGACGTTATTTGAGTGTTCCATCGTCATTAGGTGGCCCTGAATGTTACAATTAACTATCAGTTTTTCGTCAGATTCGAAAATCTTTGACTCACAGCAGAACGGCCATTGGGTGCCCGAGGCAGCAATAGACCCATGGAGACAAGTCTGCTGGAGGACGATGTATTGAATCGGGACGCAATTTGAGTGATCCATCCTCATTAGGTGGCCCTGAACGTTACAATTCACTATCAGTTTTTCGTCCGATTCGAAAATCTTTGACTCACAGCAGAACGGCCATAAGGTGCCCGAGGCAGCAATAGACCCATGGAGACAAGTCTGCTGGAGGACGATGTATTGAATCGGGACGCAATTTGAGTCTTCCATCGTCATTAGGAGGCCCTGAACGTTACAATTCACTATCACTTTCTCGTCCGATTCGATAATCTTTGACTCACAGCAGAACGGCCATAAGGTGCCCGAGGCAGCAATAGCCCCATGGAGACAAGTCTGCTGGAGGACGATGTATTGAATCGGGACGCAATTTGAGTGTTCCATCGTCATTAGGAGGCCCTGAACGTTACAATTCACTATCAGTTTTTCGTCCGATTCGAAAATCTTTGACTCACAGCAGAACGGCCATAAGGTGCCCGAGGCAGCAATAGACCCATGGAGACAAGTCGGCTGGAAGACGATGTATTGAATCGGGGCGCAATTTGAGTGATCCATCGTCATTAGGTGACCCTGAAAGTCACAATTCATTATCAGTTTTTCGTCCAATTCGATAATCTAACCTCTCAGCATAACGGCCATAAGGTGCCCGAGGCAGCAATAGACCCATGGAGACAAGTCGGCTGGAGGACGATGTATTGAATCGGGACGCAATTTGAGTGTTCCATCGTCATGAGGTGGCCCTGAATGTTACAATGAACTATCAGTTTTTCGTCAGATTCGAAAATCTTTGACTCACAGCAGAACGGCCATTGGGTGCCCGAGGCAGCAATATACCCATGGAGACAAGTCTGCTGGAGGACGATGTATTGAATCGGGACGTAATTTGAGTGATCCATCGTCATTAGGTGGCCCTGAACGTAACAATTCACTATCAGTTTTTCGTCCGATTCGAAAATCTTCGACTCACAGCAGAACGGCCATAAGGTGCCCGAGGCAGCAATAGACCCATGGAGACAAGTCTGCTGGAGGACGATGTATTGAATCGGTACGCAATTTGAGTGTTCCATCGTCATTAGGAGGCCCTGAACGTTACAATTCACTATCAGTTTTTCGTCCGATTCGAAAATCTTTGACTCACAGCAGAACGGCCATAAGGTGCCCGAGGCAGCAATAGACCCATGGAGACAAGTCGGCTGGAGGACGATGTATTGAATCGAGACGCAATTTGAGTGTTCCATCGTCATTAGGTGGCCCTGAATGTTACAATTCACTATTAGTTTTTCGTTCGATTCGAAAATCTTTGACTCACAGCAGAACGGCCATAAGGTGCCCGAGGCAGCAATAGACCCATGGAGACAAGTCTGCTGGAGGACGATGTATTGAATCAAGACGCAATTTGAGTGATCCATTGTCATTACGTGGCCATGAACGTTACAATTCACTATCAGTTTTTCGTCAGATTCGAAAATCTTTGTCTCACAGCAGAACGGCCATAAGGTGCCCGATGCAGGAATAGACCCATGGAGACAAGTCTGCTGGAGGACGATGTATTGAATCGGGACGCAATTTGAGTGTTCCATCGTCATTAGGAGGCCCTGAACGTTACAATTCACTATCAGTTTTTCGTCCGATTCGAAAATCTTTGACTCACAGCAGAACGGCCATAAGGTGCCCGAGGCAGCAATAGACCCATGGAGACAAGTCTGCTGGAGGACGATGTATTGAATCGGGACGCAATTTGAGTGTTCCATCGTCATTAGGAGGCCCTGAACGTTACAATTCACTATCAGTTTTTCGTCCGATTCGAAAATCTTTGACTCACAGCAGAACGGCCATAAGGTGCCCGAGGCAGCAATAGACCCATGAAGACAAGTCTGCTGGAAGACGATGTATTGAATCGGGACGCAATTTGAGTGATCCATCGTTATTAGGTGGCCCTGAAAGTTACAATTCATTATCAGTTTTTCGTCCGATTCGGAAATCTTTGACTCACAGCAGAACGGCCATAAGGTGCTCGATGCAGCAATAGACCCATGGAGACAAGTCTGCTGGAGGACGATGTATTGAATCGGGACACAATTTGAGTGATCCATCGTCATTAGGTGGCCCTGAACGTTACAATTCACTATCAGTTTTTCGTCCCATTCGATAATCTAGACTCACAGCATAACGGCCATAATGTGCCCGAGGCAGCAATAGACCCATGGAGACAAGTCGGCTGGAGGACGATGTATTGAATCGGGACGTTATTTGAGTGTTCCATCGTCATTAGGTGGCCCTGAATGTTACAATTAACTATCAGTTTTTCGTCAGATTCGAAAACCTTTGACTCACAGCAGAACGGCCATTGGGTGCCCGAGGCAGCAATAGACCCATGGAGACAAGTCTGCTGGAGGACGATGTATTGAATCGGGACGCAATTTGAGTGATCCATCGTCATTAGGTGGCCCTGAACGTAACAATTCACTATCAGTTTTTCGTCCGATTCGAAAATCTTTGACTCACAGCAGAACGGCCATAAGGTGCCCGAGGCAGCAATAGACCCATGGAGACAAGTCTGCTGGAGGACGATGTATTGAATCGGGACGCAATTTGAGTGTTCCATCGTCATTAGGAGGCCCTGAACGTTACAATTCACTATCAGTTTTTCGTCCGATTCGAAAATCTTTGACTCACTGCAGAACGGCCATAAGGTGGCCGAGGCAGCAATAGACCCATGGAGACAAGTCTGCTGGAGGACGATGTATTGAATCGGGACGCAATTTGAGTGTTCCATCGTCATTAGGAGGCCCTGAACCTTACAATTCACTATCAGTTTTTCGTCCGATTCGAAAATCTTTGACTCACAGCAGAACGGCCATAAGGTGCCCGAGGCAGAAATAGACCCATGGAGACAAGTCTGCTGGAGGACGATGTATTGAATCAAGACGCAATTTGAGTGATCCATTGTCATTACGTGGCCATGAACGTTACAATTCACTATCAGTTTTTCGTCCGATTCGAAAATCTTTGACTCACAGCAGAACGGCCATAAGGTGCCCGAGGCAGCAATAGACCCATGGAGACAAGTCTGCTGGAGGACGATGTATTGAATCGGGACGCAATTTGAGTGTTCCATCGTCATTAGGAGGCCCTGAACGTTACAATTCACTATCACCTTTTCGTCCGATTCGAAAATCTTTGACTCACAGCAGAACGGCCATAAGGTGCCCGAGGCAGCAATAGACCCATGGAGACAAGTCTGCTGGAGGACGATGTATTGAATCGGGACGCAATTTGAGTGTTCCATCGTCATTAGGAGGCCCTGAACGTTACAATTCACTATCAGTTTTTCGTCCGATTCGAAAATCTTTGACTCACAGCAGAACGGCCATAAGGTGCCCGAGGCAGCAATAGACCCATGGAGACAAGTCGGCTGGAAGACGATGTATTGAATCGGGGCGCAATTTGAGTGATCCATCGTCATTAGGTGACCCTGAAAGTCACAATTCATTATCAGTTTTCGACCAATTCGATAATCTAACCTCACAGCATAACGGCCATAAGGTGCCCGAGGCAGCAATAGACCCATGGAGACAAGTCGGCTGGAGGACGATGTATTGAATCGGGACGCAATTTGAGTGTTCCATCGTCATGAGGTGGCCCTGAATGTTGCAATGAACTATCAGTTTTTCGTCAGATTCGAAAATCTTTGACTCACAGCAGAACGGCCATAAGGTGCCCGAGGCAGCAATAGACCCATGGAGACAAGTCTGCTGGAAGACGATGTATTGAATCAAGACGCAATTTGAGTGTTCCATCGTCATTAGGAGGCCCTGAACGTTACAATTCACTATCACTTTTTCGTCCGATTCGAAAATCTTTGACTCACAGCAGAACGGCCATAAGGTGCCCGAGGCAGCAATAGACCCATGGAGACAAGCCTGCTGGAGGACGATGTATAGAATCGGGACGCAATTTGAGTGATCCATCGTCATTTGGTGGCCCTGAACGTTACAATTCACTATCAGTTTTTCGTCCCATTCGATAATCTAGACTCACAGCAGAACGGCCATAAGGTGCCCGAGGCAGCAATAGACCCATGGAGACAAGTCGGCTGGAGGACGATGTATTGAATCGGGACGCAATTTGAGTGTTCCATCGTCATTAGGTGGCCCTGAACGTAACAATTCATTATCAGTTTTTCGTCCGATTCGAAAATCTTTGACTCACAGCAGAACGGCCATAAGGTGCCCGAGGCAGCAATAGACCCATGGAGACAAGTCGGCTGGAGGACGATGTATTGAATCGAGACGCAATTTGAGTGTTCATCGTCATTAGGTGGCCCTGAATGTTACAATTCACTATCAGTTTTTCGTCAGATTCGAAAATCTTTGACTCACATCTGAACGGCCATAAGGTGCCCGAGGCAGCAATAGACCCATGGAGACAAGTCTGCTGGAAGACGATGTATTGAATCGGGACGCAATTTGAGTGATCCATCGTCATTAGGAGGTCCTGAACGTTACAATTCACTATCAGTTTTTCGTCCGATTCGAAAATCTTTGACTCACAGCAGAACGGCCATAAGGTGCCCGAGGCAGCAATAGACCCGTGGAGACAAGTCGGCTGGAAGACGATGTATTGAATCGGGACGCAATTTGAGAGATCCATCGTCATTAGGTGGCCCTGAAAATTACAATTCATTATCAGTTATTCGTCAGATTCGAAAATCTTTGACTCACAGCAGAACGGCCATTGGGTGCCCGAGGCAGAAATAGACCCATGGAGACAAGACTGCTGGAGGACGATGTATTGAATCGGGACGCAATTTGAGTGATCCATCGTCATTAGGTGGCCCTGAACGTAACAATTCACTATCAGTTTTTCGTCCGATTCGAAAATCATTGTCTCACAGCAGAACGGCCATAAGGTGCCCGAGGCAGCACTAGACACATGGAGACAAGTCTGCTGGAGGACGATGTATTGAATCGGGACGCAATTTGAGTGTTCCATCGTCATTAGGAGGCCCTGAACGTTACAATTCACTATCAGTTTTTCGTCCGATTCGAAAATCTTTGACTCACAGCATAACGGCCATAAGGTGCCCGAGACAGCAATAGACCCATGGAGACAAGTCGGCTGGAGGACGATGTATTGAATCTAGACGCAATTTGAGTGTTCCATCGTCATTAGGTGGCCCTGAATGTTACAATTAACTATCAGTTTTTCGTCAGATTCGAAAATCTTTGACTCACATCAGAACGGCCATAAGGTGCCCGAGGCAGCAATAGACCCATGGAGACAAGTCTGCTGGAGGACGATGTATTGAATCGGGACGCAATTTGAGTGATCCATCGTCATTAGGTGGCCCTGAACGTTACAATTCACTATCAGTTTTTCGTCCGATTCGAAAATCTTTGGCTCACAGCAGAACGGCCATAAGGTGCCCGAGGCAGCAATAGACCCATGGAGACAAGTCGGCTGGAGGACGATGTATTGAATCGGGACGCAATTTGAGTGATCCATCGTCATTACGTGGCCTGAATGTTACAATTCACTATCAGTTTTTCGTCAGATTCGAAAATCTTTGACTCACAGCAGAACGGCCATAAGGTGCCCGATGCAGGAATAGACCCATGGAGACAAGTCTGCTGGAGGACGATGTATTGAATCGGGACGCAATTTGAGTGATCCATCGTCATTAGGAGGCCCTGAACGTTACAATTCACTATCAGTTTTTCGTCCGATTCGAAAATCTTTGACTCACAGCAGAACGGCCATAAGGTGCCCGAGGCAGCAATAGACCCATGGAGACAAGTCTGCTGGAGGACGATGTATTGAATCGGGACGCAATTTGAATGTTCCATCGTCATTAGGAGGCCCTGAACGTTACAATTCACTATCAGTTTTTCGTCCGATTCGAAAATCTTTGACTCACAGCAGAACGGCCATAAGGTGCCCGAGGCAGCAATAGACCCATGGAGACAAGTCTGCTGGAGGACGATGTATTGAATCG
The DNA here is from genome assembly GCF_023864275.1 of Schistocerca cancellata. Taxonomy (NCBI): domain Eukaryota; kingdom Metazoa; phylum Arthropoda; class Insecta; order Orthoptera; family Acrididae; genus Schistocerca; species Schistocerca cancellata. The sequence goes on along the minus strand of NW_026047130.1, from coordinate 1,944,766 downwards.
GGACGCAATTTGAATGTTCCATCGTCATTAGGAGGCCCTGAACGTTACAATTCACTATCAGTTTTTCGTCCGATTCGAAAATCTTTGACTCACAGCAGAACGGCCATAAGGTGCCCGAGGCAGCAGTAGACCCATGGAGACAAGTCTGCTGGAGGACGATGTATTGAATCGGGACGTAATTTGAGTGATCCATCGACATTAGGTGGCCCTGAACGTTACAATTCACTATCCGTTTTTCGTCCGATTCGAAAATCTTTGACTCACAGCAGAACGGCCATAAGGTGCCCGAGGCAGCAATAGACCCATGGAGACAAGTCTGCTGGAGGACGATGTATTGAATCGGGACGCAATTTGAGTGATCCATCGTCATTAGGTGGCCCTGAACGTTACAATTCACTATCAGTTTTTCGTCCGATTCGAAAATCTTTGACTCACAGCAGAACGGCCATAAGGTGCCCGAGGCAGCAATAGACCCATGGAGACAAGTCTGCTGGAGGACGATGTATTGAATCGGGACGCAATTTGAATGTTCCATCGTCATTAGGAGGCCCTGAACCTTACAATTCACTATCAGTTTTCCGTCCGATTCGAAAATCTTTGACTCACAGCAAAACGGCCATAAGGTGCCCGAGGCGGCAATAGACCCATGGAGACAAGTCGGCTGGAGGACGATGTATTGAATCGGGACGCAAATTGAGTGATCCATCGTCATTACGTGGCCCTGAATGTTACAATTCACTATCAGTTTTTCGTCAGATTTGAAAATCTTTGACTCACAGGAGAACGGCCATAAGGTGTCCGAGGCAGCAATAGACCCATGGAGACAAGTCTGCTGGAGGACGATGTATTGAATCGGGACGCAATTTGAGTGATCCCTCGTCATTAGGTGGCCCTGAACGTTACAATTCACTATCAGTTTTTCGTCCGATTCGAAAATCTTTGACTCACAGCAGAACGGCCATAAGGTGCCCGAGGCAGCAATAGACCCATGGAGACAAGTCTGCTGGAAGACGATGTATTGAATCGGGACGCAATTTGAGTGTTCCATCGTCATTAGGTGGCCCTGAACGTTACAATTCACTATCAGTTTTTCGTCCGATTCGAAAATCTTTGACTCACAGCAGAACGGCCATAAGGTGCCCGAGGCAGCAATAGACCCGTGGAGACAAGTCGGCTGGAAGACGATGTATTGAATCGGGACGCAATTTGAGAGATCCATCGTCATTAGGTGGCCCTGAAAGTTACCATTCATTATCAGTTTTTCGTCAGATTCGAAAATCTTTCACTCACAGCAGAACGGCCATTGGGTGCCCGAGGCAGAAATAGACCCATGGAGACAAGACTGCTGGAGGACGATGTATTGAATCGGGACGCAATTTGAGTGATCCATCGTCATTAGGTGGCCCTGAACGTAACAATTCACTATCAGTTTTTCGTCCGATTCGAAAATCTTTGTCTCACAGCAGAACGGCCATAAGGTGCCCGAGGCAGCACTAGACACATGGAGACAAGTCTGCTGGAAGACGATGTATTGAATCGGGACGCAATTTGAGTGTTCCATCGTCATTAGGAGGCCCTGAACGTTACAATTCACTATCAGTTTTTTGTCCGATTCGAAAATCTTTGACTCACAGCATAACGGCCATAAGGTGCCCGAGGCAGCAATAGACCCATGGAGACAAGTCGGCTGGAGGACGATGTACTGAATCTAGACGCAATTTGAGTGTTCCATCGTCATTAGGTGGCCCTGAATGTTACAATTCACTATCAGTTTTTCGTCAGATTCGAAAATCTTTGACTCACATCAGAACGGCCATAAGGTGCCCGAGGCAGCAATAGACCCATGGAGACAAGTCTGCTGGAGGACGATGTATTGAATCGGGACGCAATTTGAGTGATCCATCGTCATTAGGTGGCCCTGAACGTAACAATTCAATATCAGTTTTTCGTCCGATTCGAAAATCTTTGACTCACAGCAGAACGGCCATAAGGTGCCCGAGGCAGCAATAGACCCATGGAGACAAGTCTGCTGGAGGACGATGTATTGAATCGGGACGCAATTTGAGTGTTCCATCGTCATTAGGAGGCCCTGAACGTTACAATTCACTATCAGTTTTTCGTCCGATTCGAAAATCTTTGACTCACAGCAGAACGGTCATAAGGTGCCCGAGGCAGCAATAGACGCATGGCGACAAGTTGGCTGGAGGACGATGTATAGAATCGGGACGCAATTTGAGTGATCCATCGTCATTTGGTGGCCCTCAACGTTACAATTCACTATCAGTTTTTCGTCCCATTCGATAATCTAGACTCACAGCAGAACGGCCATAAGGTGCCCGAGGCAGCAATAGACCCATGGAGTCAAGTCGGCTGGAGGACGATGTATTGAATCGGGACGCAATTTGTGTGGTCCATCGTCATTAGGTGGCCCTGAATGTTACAATTCACTATCAGTTTTTCGTCCGATTCGAAAATCTTTGACTCACAGCAGAACGGCCATAAGGTGCCCGAGGCAGCAATAGACCCATGGAGACAAGTCGGCTGGAAAACGATGTATTGAATCTAGACGCAATTTGAGTGTTCCATCGTCATTAGGTGGCCCTGAATGTTACAATTAACTATCAGTTTTTCGTCAGAATTGAAAATCTTTGACTTACAGCAGAACGGCCATTGGGTGCCCGAGGCAGCAATAGACCCATGAAGACAAGTCTGCTGGAGGACGATGTATTGAATCGGGACGCAATTTGAGTGATCCATCGTCATTAGGTGGCCCTGAACGTAACAATTCACTATCAGTTTTTCGTCCGATTCGAAAATCTTTGACTCACAGCAGAACGGCCATAAGGTGCCCGAGGCAGCAATAGACCCATGGAGACAAGTCGGCTGGAAGACGATGTATTGAATCGGGACGCAATTTGAGTGATCCATCGTCATTAGGTGGCCCTGAAAGTTACATTTCATTATCAGTTTTTCGTCCGATTCGGAAATCTTTGACTCACAGCAGAACGGCCATAAGGTGCACGAGGCAGCAATAGACCCATGGAGACAAGTCTGCTGGAGGACGATGTATTGAATCGGGACACAATTTGAGTGATCCATCGTCATTAGGTGGCCCTGAACGTTACAATTCACTATCAGTTTTTCGTCCCATTCGATAATCTAGACTCACAGCATAACGGCCATAAGGTGCCCGAGGCAGCAATAGACCCATGGAGACAAGTCGGCTGGAGGACGATGTATTGAATCGGGACGCTATTTGAGTGTTCCATCGTGATTAGGTGGCCCTGAATGTTACAATTAACTATCAGTTTTTCGTCAGATTCGAAAATCTTTGACTCACAGCAGAACGGCCATTGGGTGCCCGAGGCAGCAATAGACCCATGGAGACAAGTCTGCTGGAGGACGATGTATTGAATCGGGACGCAATTTGAGTGATCCATCGTCATTAGGTGGCCCTGAACGTAACAATTCACTATCAGTTTTTCGTCCGATTCGAAAATCTTTGACTCACAGCAGAACGGCCATAAGGTGCCCGAGGCAGCAATAGACCCATGGAGACAAGTCTGCTGGAGGACGATGTATTGAATCGGGACGCAATTTGAGTGTTCCATCGTCATTAGGAGGCCCTGAACGTTACAATTCACTATCAGTTTTTCGTCCGATTTGAAAATCTTTGACTCATAGCAGAACGGTCATAAGGTGCCCGAGGCAGCAATAGACCCATGGAGACAAGTCTGCTGGAGGACGATGTATTGAATCGGGACGCAATTGAGTGTTCCATCGTCATTAGGAGGCCCTGAACGTTACAATTCACTATCAGTTTTTCGTCCGATTCGAAAATCTTTGACTCACAGCAGAACGGCCATAAGGTGCCCGAGGCAGCAATAGACGCATGGCGACAAGTTGGCTGGAGGACGATGTATAGAATCGGGACGCAATTTGAGTGATCCATCGTCATTTGGTGGCCCTCAACGTTACAATTCACTATCAGTTTTTCGTCCCATTCGATAATCTAGACTCACAGCAGAACGGCCATAAGGTGCCCGAGGCAGCAATAGACCCATGGAGTCAAGTCGGCTGGAGGACGATGTATTGAATCGGGACGCAATTTGTGTGGTCCATCGTCATTAGGTGGCCCTGAATGTTACAATTCACTATCAGTTTTTCGTCCGATTCGAAAATCTTTGACTCACTGCAGTACGGCCATAAGGGGCCCGAGGCAGCAATAGACCCATGGAGACAAGTCGGCTGGAAAACGATGTATTGAATCTAGACGCAATTTGAGTGTTCCATCGTCATTAGGTGGCCCTGAATGTTACAATTCACTATCAGTTTTTCGTCAGATTCGAAAATCTTTGACTCACATCAGAACGACCATAAGGTGCCCGAGGCAGCAATAGACCCTTGGAGACAAGTCTGCTGGAGGACGATGTATTGAATCGGGACGCAATTTGAGTGTTCCATCGTCATTAGGAGGCCCTGAACGTTACAATTCACTATCAGTTTTTCGTCCCATTCGATAATCTAACCTCACAGCATAACGGCCATAAGGTGCCCGAGGCAGCAATAGACCCATGGAGACAAGTCGGCTGGAGGACGATGTATTGAATCGGGACGCAATTTGAGTGTTCCATCGTCATTAGGTGGCCCTGAATGTTACAATTCACTATCAGTTTTTCGTCAGAATCGAAAATCTTTGACTAACCGCAGAACGGCCATAAGGTACCCGAGGCAGCAATAGACCCATGGAGACAAGTCTGCTGGAGGACGATGTATTGAATCAAGACGCAATTTGAGTGATCCATCGTCATTAGGTGGCCATGAACGTTACAATTCACTATCAGTTTTTCGTCCGATTCGAAATTCCTTGACTCACAGCAGAACGGCCATAAGGTGCCCGAGGCAGCAATACACCCATGGAGACAAGTCTGCTGGAGGACGATGTATTGAATCGGGACGCAATTTGAGTGTTCCATCGTCATTAGGAGGCCCTGAACGTTACAATTCACTATCAGTTTTTCGTCCGATTCGAAAATCTTTGACTCACAGCAGAATGGCCATAAGGTACCCGAGGCAGCAATAGACCCATGGAGACAAGTAGGCTGGAGGACGATATATTGAATCCAGACGCAATTTGAGTGTTCCATCGTCATTAGGTGGCCCTGAACGTTACAATTCACTATCAGTTTTTCGTCAGATTCGAAAATCTTTGACTCACAGCAGAACGGCCATAAGGAGCCCGAGGCAGCAATAGACCCATGGAGACAAGTCTGCTGGAGGACGATGTAATGAATCAAGACGCAATTTGAGTGATCCATCGTCATTAGGTGGCAATGAACGTTACAATTCACTATCAGTTTTTCGTCCGATTCGAAAATCTTTGACTCACAGCAGAACGGCCATAAGGTGCCCGAGGCAGCAATAGACCCATGGAGACAAGTCTGCTGGAGGACGATGTATTGAATCGGGACGCAATTTGAGTGTTCCATCGTCATTAGGAGGCCCTGAACGTTACAATTCACTTTCAGTTTTTCGTCCCATTCGATAATCTAACCTCACAGCATAACGGCCAAAAGGTGTTCGAGGCAGCAATAGACCCATGGAGACAAGTCGGCTGGAGGACGATGTATTGAATCGGGACGCAATTTGAGTGTTCCATCGTCATTAGGTGGCCCTGAATGTTACAATTAACTATCAGTTTTTCGTCCGATTCGAAAATCTTTGACTCACAGCAGAACGGCCATTGGGTGCCCGAGCCAGCAATAGACCCATGGAGACAAGTCTGCTGGAGGACGATGTATTGAATCGGGACGCAATTTGAGTGATCCATCGTCATTAGGTGGCCCTGAACCTAACAATTCACTATCAGTTTTTCGTCCGATTCGAAAATCTTTGACTCACAGCAGAACGGCCATAAGGTGCCCGAGGCAGCAATAGACCCATGGAGACAAGTCTGCTGGAGGACGATGTATTGAATCGGGACGCAATTTGAGTGTTCCATCGTCATTAGGTGGCCCTGAATGTTACAATTCACTATCAGTTTTTCGTCAGATTCGAAAATCTTTGACTCACATCAGAACGGCCATAAGGTGCCCGAGGCAGCAATAGACCCATGGAGACAAGTCTGCTGGAGGACGATGTATTGAATCGGGACGCAATTTGAGTGATCCATCGTCATTAGGTGGCCCTGAACGTAACAATTCAATATCAGTTTTTCGTCCGATTCGAAAATCTTTGACTCACAGCAGAACGGCCATAAGGTGCCCGAGGCAGCAATAGACCCATGGAGACAAGTCTGCTGGAGGACGATGTATTGAATCGGGACGCAATTTGAGTGTTCCATCGTCATTAGGAGGCCCTGAACGTTACAATTCACTATCAGTTTTTCGTCCGATTCGAAAATCTTTGACTCACAGCAGAACGGTCATAAGGTGCCCGAGGCAGCAATAGACGCATGGCGACAAGTTGGCTGGAGGACGATGTATAGAATCGGGACGCAATTTGAGTGATCCATCGTCATTTGGTGGCCCTCAACGTTACAATTCACTATCAGTTTTTCGTCCCATTCGATAATCTAGACTCACAGCAGAACGGCCATAAGGTGCCCGAGGCAGCAATAGACCCATGGAGTCAAGTCGGCTGGAGGACGATGTATTGAATCGGGACGCAATTTGTGTGGTCCATCGTCATTAGGTGGCCATGAATGTTACAATTCACTATCAGTTTTTCGTCCGATTCGAAAATCTTTGACTCACAGCAGAACGGCCATAAGGTGCCCGAGGCAGCAATAGACCCATGGAGACAAGTCGGCTGGATAACGATGTATTGAATCTAGACGCAATTTGAGTGTTCCATCGTCATTAGGTGGCCCTGAATGTTACAATTAACTATCAGTTTTTCGTCAGATTTGAAAATCTTTGACTTACAGCAGAACGGCCATTGGGTGCCCGAGGCAGCAATAGACCCATGGAGACAAGTCTGCTGGAGGACGATGTATTGAATCGGGACGCAATTTGAGTGATCCATCGTCATTAGGTGGCCCTGAACGTAACAATTCACTATCAGTTTTTCGTCCGATTCGAAAATCTTTGACTCACAGCAGAACGGCCATAAGGTGCCCGAGGCAGCAATAGACCCATGGAGACAAGTCGGCTGGAAGACGATGTATTGAATCGGGACGCAATTTGAGTGATCCATCGTCATTAGGTGGCCCTGAAAGTTACATTTCATTATCAGTTTTTCGTCCGATTCGGAAATCTTTGACTCACAGCAGAACGGCCATAAGGTGCACGAGGCAGCAATAGACCCATGGAGACAAGTCTGCTGGAGGACGATGTATTGAATCGGGACACAATTTGAGTGATCCATCGTCATTAGGTGGCCCTGAACGTTACAATTCACTATCAGTTTTTCGTCCCATTCGATAATCTAGACTCACAGCATAACGGCCATAAGGTGCCCGAGGCAGCAATAGACCCATGGAGACAAGTCGGCTGGAGGACGATGTATTGAATCGGGACGCTATTTGAGTGTTCCATCGTGATTAGGTGGCCCTGAATGTTACAATTAACTATCAGTTTTTCGTCAGATTCGAAAATCTTTGACTCACAGCAGAACGGCCATTGGGTGCCCGAGGCAGCAATAGACCCATGGAGACAAGTCTGCTGGAGGACGATGTATTGAATCGGGACGCAATTTGAGTGATCCATCGTCATTAGGTGGCCCTGAACGTAACAATTCACTATCAGTTTTTCGTCCGATTCGAAAATCTTTGACTCACAGCAGAACGGCCATAAGGTGCCCGAGGCAGCAATAGACCCATGGAGACAAGTCTGCTGGAGGACGATGTATTGAATCGGGACGCAATTTGAGTGTTCCATCGTCATTAGGAGGCCCTGAACGTTACAATTCACTATCAGTTTTTCGTCCGATTCGAAAATCTTTGACTCATAGCAGAACGGTCATAAGGTGCCCGAGGCAGCAATAGACCCATGGAGACAAGTCTGCTGGAGGACGATGTATTGAATCGGGACGCAATTTGAGTGTTCCATCGTCATTAGGAGGCCCTGAGCGTTACAATTCACTATCAGTTTTTCGTCCGATTCGAAAATCTTTGACTCACAGCAGAACGGCCATAAGGTGCCCGAGGCAGCAATTGACGCATGGCGACAAGTTGGCTGGAGGACGATGTATAGAATCGGGACGCAATTTGAGTGATCCATCGTCATTTGGTGGCCCTCAACGTTACAATTCACTATCAGTTTTTCGTCCCATTCGATAATCTAGACTAACAGCAGAACGGCCATAAGGTGCCCGAGGCAGCAATAGACCCATGGAGTCAAGTCGGCTGGAGGACGATGTATTGAATCGGGACGCAATTTGTGTGGTCCATCGTCATTAGGTGGCCCTGAATGTTACAATTCACTATCAATTTTTCGTCCGATTCGAAAATCTTTGACTCACTGCAGTACGGCCATAAGGTGCCCGAGGCAGCAATAGACCCATGGAGACAAGTCTGCTGGAGGACGATGTATTGAATCGGGACGCAATTTGAGTGATCCATCGTCATTAGGTGGCCCTGAACGTAACAATTCAATATCAGTTTTTCGTCCGATTCGAAAATCTTTGACTCACAGCAGAACGGCCATAAGGTGCCCGAGGCAGCAATAGACCCATGGAGACAAGTCTGCTGGAGGACGATGTATTGCATCGGGACGCAATTTGAGTGTTCCATCGTCATTAGGTGGCCCTGAATGTTACAATTCACTATCAGTTTTTCGTCAGATTCGAAAATCTTTGACTCACATCAGAACGGCCATAAGGTGCCCGAGGCAGCAATAGACCCATGGAGACAAGTCTGCTGGAGGACGATGTATTGAATCGGGACGCAATTTGAGTGATCCATCGTCATTAGGTGGCCCTGAACGTAACAATTCAATATCAGTTTTTCGTCCGATTCGAAAATCTTTGACTCACAGCAGAACGGCCATAAGGTGCCCGAGGCAGCAATAGACCCATGGAGACAAGTCTGCTGGAGGACGATGTATTGAATCGGGACGCAATTTGAGTGTTCCATCGTCATTAGGAGGCCCTGAACGTTACAATTCACTATCAGTTTTTCGTCCGATTCGAAAATCTTTGACTCACAGCAGAACGGTCATAAGGTGCCCGAGGCAGCAATAGACGCATGGCGACAAGTTGGCTGGAGGACGATGTATAGAATCGGGACGCAATTTGAGTGATCCATCGTCATTTGGTGGCCCTCAACGTTACAATTCACTATCAGTTTTTCGTCCCATTCGATAATCTAGACTCACAGCAGAACGGCCATAAGGTGCCCGAGGCAGCAATAGACCCATGGAGTCAAGTCGGCTGGAGGACGATGTATTGAATCGGGACGCAATTTGTGTGGTCCATCGTCATTAGGTGGCCCTGAATGTTACAATTCACTATCAGTTTTTCGTCCGATTCGAAAATCTTTGACTCACAGCAGAACGGCCATAAGGTGCCCGAGGCAGCAATAGACCCATGGAGACAAGTCGGCTGGATAACGATGTATTGAATCTAGACGCAATTTGAGTGTTCCATCGTCATTAGGTGGCCCTGAATGTTACAATTAACTATCAGTTTTTCGTCAGATTTGAAAATCTTTGACTTACAGCAGAACGGCCATTGGGTGCCCGAGGCAGCAATAGACCCATGGAGACAAGTCTGCTGGAGGACGATGTATTGAATCGGGACGCAATTTGAGTGATCCATCGTCATTAGGTGGCCCTGAACGTAACAATTCACTATCAGTTTTTCGTCCGATTCGAAAATCTTTGACTCACAGCAGAACGGCCATAAGGTGCCCGAGGCAGCAATAGACCCATGGAGACAAGTCGGCTGGAAGACGATGTATTGAATCGGGACGCAATTTGAGTGATCCATCGTCATTAGGTGGCCCTGAAAGTTACATTTCATTATCAGTTTTTCGTCCGATTCGGAAATCTTTGACTCACAGCAGAACGGCCATAAGGTGCACGAGGCAGCAATAGACCCATGGAGACAAGTCTGCTGGAGGACGATGTATTGAATCGGGACACAATTTGAGTGATCCATCGTCATTAGGTGGCCCTGAACGTTACAATTCACTATCAGTTTTTCGTCCCATTCGATAATCTAGACTCACAGCATAACGGCCATAAGGTGCCCGAGGCAGCAATAGACCCATGGAGACAAGTCGGCTGGAGGACGATGTATTGAATCGGGACGCTATTTGAGTGTTCCATCGTGATTAGGTGGCCCTGAATGTTACAATTAACTATCAGTTTTTCGTCAGATTCGAAAATCTTTGACTCACAGCAGAACGGCCATTGGGTGCCCGAGGCAGCAATAGACCCATGGAGACAAGTCTGCTGGAGGACGATGTATTGAATCGGGACGCAATTTGAGTGATCCATCGTCATTAGGTGGCCCTGAACGTAACAATTCACTATCAGTTTTTCGTCCGATTCGAAAATCTTTGACTCACAGCAGAACGGCCATAAGGTGCCCGAGGCAGCAATAGACCCATGGAGACAAGTCTGCTGGAGGACGATGTATTGAATCGGGACGCAATTTGAGTGTTCCATCGTCATTAGGAGGCCCTGAACGTTACAATTCACTATCAGTTTTTCGTCCGATTCGAAAATCTTTGACTCATAGCAGAACGGTCATAAGGTGCTCGAGGCAGCAATAGACCCATGGAGACAAGTCTGCTGGAGGACGATGTATTGAATCGGGACGCAATTTGAGTGTTCCATCGTCATTAGGAGGCCCTGAGCGTTACAATTCACTATCAGTTTTTCGTCCGATTCGAAAATCTTTGACTCACAGCAGAACGGCCATAAGGTGCCCGAGGCAGCAATAGACGCATGGCGACAAGTTGGCTGGAGGACGATGTATAGAATCGGGACGCAATTTGAGTGATCCATCGTCATTTGGTGGCCCTCAACGTTACAATTCACTATCAGTTTTTCGTCCCATTCGATAATCTAGACTCACAGCAGAACGGCCATAAGGTGCCCGAGGCAGCAATAGACCCATGGAGTCAAGTCGGCTGGAGGACGATGTATTGAATCGGGACGCAATTTGTGTGGTCCATCGTCATTAGGTGGCCCTGAATGTTACAATTCACTATCAGTTTTTCGTCCGATTCGAAAATCTTTGACTCACTGCAGTACGGCCATAAGGTGCCCGAGGCAGCAATAGACCCATGGAGACAAGTCGGCTGGAAAACGATGTATTGAATCTAGACGCAATTTGAGTGTTCCATCGTCATTAGGTGGCCCTGAATGTTACAATTCACTATCAGTTTTTCGTCAGATTCGAAAATCTTTGACTCACATCAGAACGACCATAAGGTGCCCGAGGCAGCAATAGACCCATGGAGACAAGTCTGCTGGAGGACGATGTATTGAATCGGGACGCAATTTGAGTGTTCCATCGTCATTAGGAGGCCCTGAACGTTACAATTCACTATCAGTTTTTCGTCCCATTCGATAATCTAACCTCACAGCATAACGGCCATAAGGTGCCCGAGGCAGCAATAGACCCATGGAGACAAGTCGGCTGGAGGACGATGTATTGAATCGGGACGTAATTTGAGTGTTCCATCGTCATTAGGTGGCCCTGAATGTTACAATTCACTATCAGTTTTTCGTCAGAATCGAAAATCTTTGACTAACCGCAGAACGGCCATAAGGTACCCGAGGCAGCAATAGACCCATGGAGGCAAGTCTGCTGGAGGACGATGTATTGAATCAAGACGCAATTTGAGTGATCCATCGTCATTAGGTGGCCATGAACGTTACAATTCACTATCAGTTTTTCGTCCGATTCGAAATTCCTTGACTCACAGCAGAACGGCCATAAGGTGCCCGAGGCAGCAATAGACCCATGGAGACAAGTCTGCTGGAGGACGATGTATTGAATCGGGACGCAATTTGAGTGTTCCATCGTCATTAGGAGGCCCTGAACGTTACAATTCACTATCAGTTTTTCGTCCGATTCGAAAATCTTTGACTCACAGCAGAATGGCCATAAGGTACCCGAGGCAGCAATAGACCCATGGAGACAAGTCGGCTGGAGGACGATATATTGAATCCAGACGCAATTTGAGTGTTCCATCGTCATTAGGTGGCCCTGAACGTTACAATTCACTATCAGTTTTTCGTCAGATTCGAAAATCTTTGACTCACAGCAGAACGGCCATAAGGAGCCCGAGGCAGCAATAGACCCATGGAGACAAGTCTGCTGGAGGACGATGTAATGAATCAAGACGCAATTTGAGTGATCCATCGTCATTAGGTGGCAATGAACGTTACAATTCACTATCAGTTTTTCGTCCGATTCGAAAATCTTTGACTCACAGCAGAACGGCCATAAGGTGCCCGAGGCAGCAATAGACCCATGGAGACAAGTCTGCTGGAGGACGATGTATTGAATCGGGACGCAATTTGAGTGTTCCATCGTCATTAGGAGGCCCTGAACGTTACAATTCACTTTCAGTTTTTCGTCCCATTCGATAATCTAACCTCACAGCATAACGGCCAAAAGGTGTTCGAGGCAGCAATAGACCCATGGAGACAAGTCGGCTGGAGGACGATGTATTGAATCGGGACGCAATTTGAGTGTTCCATCGTCATTAGGTGGCCCTGAATGTTACAATTAACTATCAGTTTTTCGTCCGATTCGAAAATCTTTGACTCACAGCAGAACGGCCATTGGGTGCCCGAGCCAGCAATAGACCCATGGAGACAAGTCTGCTGGAGGACGATGTATTGAATCGGGACGCAATTTGAGTGATCCATCGTCATTAGGTGGCCCTGAACCTAACAATTCACTATCAGTTTTTCGTCCGATTCGAAAATCTTTGACTCACAGCAGAACGGCCATAAGGTGCCCGACGCAGCAATAGACCCATGGAGACAAGTCTGCTGGAGGACGATGTATTGAATCGGGACGCAATTTGAGTGTTCCATCGTCATTAGGAGGCCCTGAACGTTACAATTCACTATCAGTTTTTCGTCAGATTCGAAAATCTTTGACTCACAGCAGAACGGCCATAAGGTACCCGAGGCAGCAATAGACCCATGGAGACAAGTCGGCTGGAGGACGATATATTGAATCCAGACGCAATTTGAGTGTTCCATCGTCATTAGGTGGCCCTGAACGTTACAATTCACTATCAGTTTTTCGTCAGATTCGAAAATCTTTGACTCACAGCAGAACGGCCATAAGGTGCCCGAGGCAGCAATAGACCCATGGAGGCAAGTCTGCTGGAGGACGATGTATTGAATCAAGACGCAATTTGAGTGATCCATCGTCATTAGGTGGCCATGAACGTTACAATTCACTATCAGTTTTGCGTCCGATTCGAAAATCTTTGACTCACAGCAGAACGGCCATAAGGTGCCCGAGGCAGCAATAGACCCATGGAGACAAGTTGGCTGGAGGACGATGTATAGAATCGGGACGCAATTTGAGTGATCCATCGTCATTTGGTGGCCCTGAACGTTACAATTCACTATCAGTTTTTCGTCCCATTCGATAATCTAGACTCACAGCAGAACGGCCATAAGGTGCCCAAGGCAGCAATAGACCCATGGAGTCAAGTCGGCTGGAGGACGATGTATTGAATCGGGACTCAATTTGAGTGATTCATCGTCATTAGGTGGCTGTGAACGTTACAATTCACTATCAGTTTTTCGTCCGATTCGAAAATCTTTGACTCACAGCAGAACGGCCATAAGGTGCCCGAGGCAGCAAAAGACCCATGGAGAAGAGTCGGCTGGAAGACGATGTATTGAATCGGGACGCAATTTGAGTGATCCATCGTCATTAGTTGGCCCTGAAAGTTACAATACACTTACAGTTTTTCGTCCGATTCGAAAATCTTTGACTCACAGCAGAACGGCCATAAGGTGCCCGAGGCAGCAATAGACCCAAGGAGACAAGTCTGCAGGAGGACGATGTATTGAATCGGGACGCAATTTGAGTGATACATCGTCATTAGGTGGCCCTGAAAGTTACAATTCACTATCAGTTTTTCGTCCCATTCGATAATCTAGACTCACAGCATAACGGCCATAAGGTGCCCGAGGCAGCAATAGACCCATGGAGACAAGTCGGCTGGAGGACGATGTATTGAATCGGGACGCAATTTGAGTGTTCCATCGTCATTAGGTGGCCATGAATGTTACAATTCACTATCAGTTTTTCGTCAGATTCGAAAATCTTTGACTCACAGCAGAACGGCCATAAGGTGCCCGAGGCAGCAATAGACCCATGGAGTCAAGTCGGCTGGAGGACGATGTATTGAATCAGACGCAATTTGTGTGGTCCATCGTCATTAGGTGGCCCTGAATGTTACAATTCACTATCAGCTTTTCGTCCGATTCGAAAATCTTTGACTCACAGCAGAACGGCCATAAGGTCCCCGAGGCAGCAATAGACCCATGGAGACAAGTCTGCTGGAGGACGATGTATTGAATCGGAACGCAATTTGAGTGTTCCATAGTCATTAGGAGGCCTTGAACGTTACAATTCACTATCAGTTTTTCGTCCGATTCGAAAATCTTTGAGTCACAGCAGAACGGCCATAATGTGCCCGAGGCAGCAATAGACCCATGGAAACAAGTCTGCTGGAGGACGATGTATTGAATCGAGACGCAATTTGAGTGTTCCATCGTCATTAGGAGGCCCTGAACGTTACAATTCACTATCAGTTTTTCGTCCGATTCGAAAATCTTTGACTCACAGCAGAACGGCCATAAGGTGCCCGAGGCAGCAATAGACCCATGGAGACAAGTCTGCTGGAGGACGATGTATTGAATCGGGACGCAATTTGAGTGATCCATCGTCATTAGGTGGCCCTGAACGTTACAATTCACTATCAGTTTTTCGTCCCATTCGATAATCTAGACTCACAGCATAACGGCCATAAGGTGCCCGAGGCAGCAATAGACCCATGGAGACAAGTCGGCTGGAGGACGATGTATTGAATCGGGACGCAATTTGAGTGTTCCATCGTCATTAGGTGGCCCTGAATGTTACAATTCACTATGAGTTTTTCGTCCGATTCGAAAATCTTTGACTCACAGCAGAACGGCCATAAAGTGCCCGAGCAGGCAATAGACCCATGGAGACAAGTCTGCTGGAGGACGATGTATTGAATCGGGACGCAATTTGAGTGTTCCATCGTCATTAGGAGGCCCTGAACGTTACAATTCACTATCAGTTTTTCGTCCGATTCGAAAATCTTTGACTCACAGCAGAACGGCCATAATGTGCCCGAGGCAGCAATAGACCCATGGAGACAAGTCGGCTGGAGGACGATGTATTGAATCGGGACGCAATTTCAGTGATCCATCGTCATTAGGTGGCCCTGAATGTTACAATTCACTATCAGTTTTTCGTCAGATTCGAAAATCTTTGACTCACAGCAGAACGGCCATAAGGTGCCCGAGGCAGCAATAGACCCATGGAGACAAGTCTGCTGGAGGACGATGTATTGAATCGGGACGCAATTTGAGTGATCCATCGTCATTAGGAGGCCCTGAATGTTACAATTCACTATCAGGTTTTCGTCCGATTCGAAACTCTTTGACTCACAGCAGAACGGCCATAAGGTGCCCGAGGCAGCAATAGACCCATGGAGACAAGTCTGCTGGAGGACGATGTATTGAATCGGGACGCAATTTGAGTGATCCATCGTCATTAGGTGGCCATGAACGTTACAATTCACTATCAGTTTTTCGTCCGATTCGAAAATCTTTGACTCACAGCAGAACGGCCATAAGGTGGCCGAGGCAGCAATAGACCCATGGAGACAAGTCTGCTGGAGGACGATGTATTGAATCGGGACGCAATTTGAGTGTTCCATCGTCATTAGGAGGCCCTGAACGTTACAATTCACTACCAGTTTTTCGTCCGATTCGAAAATCTTTGACTCACAGCAGAACGGCCATAAGGTGCCCGAGGCAGCAATAGACCCATGGAGACAAGTTGGCTGGAGGACGATGTATTGAATCGGGACGCAATTTGAGTGATCCATCGTCATTAGGTGGCCATGAATGTTACAATTCACTATCAGTTTTTCGTCAGATTCGAAAATCTTTGACTCACAGCAGAACGGCCATAAGGTGCCCGAGGCAGCAATAGACCCATGGAGACAAGTCTGCTGGAGGACGATGTATTGAATCGGGACGCAATTTGAGTGATCCATCGTCATTAGGTGGCCCTGAACGTTACAATTCACTATCAGTTTTTCGTCCGATTCGAAAATCTTTGACTCACAGCAGAACGGCCATAAGGTGCCCGAGGCATCAATAGACCCATGGAGACAAGTCGGCTGGAAGACGATGTATTGAATCGGGACGCAATTTGAGTGATCCATCGTCATTAGGTGGCCCTGAAAGTTACAATACAATTACAGTTTTTCGTCCGATTCGAAAATCTTTGACTCACAGCAGAACGGCCATAAGGTGCCCGAGGCAGCAATAGACCCAAGGAGACAAGTCTGCAGGAGGACGATGTATTGAATCGGGACGCAATTTGAGTGATACATCGTCATTAGGTGGCCCTGAAAGTTACAATTCACTATCAGTTTTTCGTCCCATTCGATTATCTAGACTCACAGCATAACGGCCATAAGGTGCCCGAGGCAGCAATAGACCCATGGAGACAAGTCGGCTGGAGGACGATGTATTGAATCGGGACGCAATTTGAGTGTTCCATCGTCATTAGGTGGCCATGAATGTTACAATTCACTATCAGTTTTTCGTCAGATTCGAAAATCTTTGACTCACAGCAGAACGGCCATAAGGTGCCCGAGGCAGCAATAGACCCATGGAGACAAGTCGGCTGGAAAACGATGTATTGAATCTAGACGCAATTTGAGTGTTCCATCGTCATTAGGTGGCCCTGAATGTTACAATTCACTATCAGGTTTTCGTCCGATTCGAAACTCTTTGACTCACAGCAGAACGGCCATAAGGTGCCCGAGGCAGCAATAGACCCATGGAGACAAGTCTGCTGGAGGACGATGTATTGAATCGGGACGCAATTTGAGTGATCCATCGTCATTAGGTGGCCATGAACGTTACAATTCACTATCAGTTTTTCGTCCGATTCGAAAATCTTTGACTCACAGCAGAACGGCCATAAGGTGCCCGAGGCAGCAATAGACCCATGGAGACAAGTCTGCTGGAGGACGATGTATTGAATCGGGACGCAATTTGAGTGTTCCATCGTCATTAGGAGGCCCTGAACGTTACAATTCACTACCAGTTTTTCGTCCGATTCGAAAATCTTTGACTCACAGCAGAACGGCCATAAGGTGCCCGAGGCAGCAATAGACCCATGGAGACAAGTTGGCTGGAGGACGATGTATTGAATCGGGACGCAATTTGAGTGATCCATCGTCATTAGGTGGCCATGAATGTTACAATTCACTATCAGTTTTTCGTCAGATTCGAAAATCTTTGACTCACAGCAGAACGGCCATAAGGTGCCCGAGGCAGCAATAGACCCATGGAGACAAGTCTGCTGGAGGACGATGTATTGAATCGGGACGCAATTTGAGTGATCCATCGTCATTAGGTGGCCCTGAACGTTACAATTCACTATCAGTTTTTCGTCCGATTCGAAAATCTTTGACTCACAGCAGAACGGCCATAAGGTGCCCGAGGCATCAATAGACCCATGGAGACAAGTCGGCTGGAAGACGATGTATTGAATCGGGACGCAATTTGAGTGATCCATCGTCATTAGGTGGCCCTGAAAGTTACAATACAATTACAGTTTTTCGTCCGATTCGAAAATCTTTGACTCACAGCAGAACGGCCATAAGGTGCCCGAGGCAGCAATAGACCCAAGGAGACAAGTCTGCAGGAGGACGATGTATTGAATCGGGACGCAATTTGAGTGATACATCGTCATTAGGTGGCCCTGAAAGTTACAATTCACTATCAGTTTTTCGTCCCATTCGATTATCTAGACTCACAGCATAACGGCCATAAGGTGCCCGAGGCAGCAATAGACCCATGGAGACAAGTCGGCTGGAGGACGATGTATTGAATCGGGACGCAATTTGAGTGTTCCATCGTCATTAGGTGGCCATGAATGTTACAATTCACTATCAGTTTTTCGTCAGATTCGAAAATCTTTGACTCACAGCAGAACGGCCATAAGGTGCCCGAGGCAGCAATAGACCCATGGAGACAAGTCTGCTGGAGGACGATGTATTGAATCGGGACGCAATTTGAGTGATCCATCGTCATTTGGTGGCCCTGAACGTTACAATTCACTATCAGTTTTTCGTCCCATTCGATAATCTAGACTCACAGCAGAACGGCCATAAGGTGCCCGTGGCAGCAATAGACCCATGGAGTCAAGTCGGCTGGAGGACGATGTATTGAATCGGGACGCAATTTGTGTGGTCCATCGTCATTAGGTGGCCCTGAATGTTACAATTCACTATCAGTTTCTCGTCCGATTCGAAAATCTTTGACTCACAGCCGAACGGCCATAAGGTGGCCGAGGCAGCAATAGACCCATGGAGACAAGTCTGCTGGAGGACGATGTATTGAATTGGGACGCAATTTGAGTGATCCATCGTCATTAGGTGGCCCTGAACGTTACAATTCACTATCAGTTTTTCGTCCGATTCGAAAATCTTTGACTCACAGCAGAACGGCCATAAGGTGCCCGAGGCAGCAATAGACCCATGGAGACAAGTCGGCTGGAAGACGATGTATTGAATCGGGACGCAATTTGAGTGATCCATCGTCATTAGGTGGCCCTGAAAGTTACAATACAATTACAGTTTTTCGTCCGATTCGAAAATCTTTGACTCACAGCAGAACGGCCATAAGGTGCCCGAGGCAGCAATAGACCCAAGGAGACAAGTCTGCAGGAGGACGATGTATTGAATCGGGACGCAATTTGAGTGATACATCGTCATTAGGTGGCCATGAATGTTACAATTCACTATCAGTTTTTCGTCAGATTCGAAAATCTTTGACTCACAGCAGAACGGCCATAAGGTCCCCGAGGCAGCAATAAACCCATGGAGACAAGTCTGCTGGAGGACGATGTATTGAATCGGAACGCAATTTGAGTGTTCCATAGTCATTAGGAGGCCTTGAACGTTACAATTCACTATCAGTTTTTCGTCCTATTCAAAAATCTTTGAGTCACAGCAGAACGGCCATAATGTGCCCGAGGCAGCAATAGACCCATGGAAACAAGTCTGCTGGAGGACGATGTATTGAATCGGGACGCAATTTGAGTGTTCCATCGTCATTAGGAGGCCCTGAACGTTACAATTCACTACCAGTTTTTCGTCCGATTCGAAAATCTTTGACTCACAGCAGAACGGCCATAAGGTGCCCGAGGCAGCAATAGACCCATGGAGACAAGTTGGCTGGAGGACGATGTATTGAATCGGGACGCAATTTGTGTGGTCCATCGTCATTAGGTGGCCCTGAACGTTACAATTCACTATCAGTTTTTCGTCCGATTCGAAAATCTTTGACTCACAGCAGAACGGCCATAAGGTGCCCGAGGCAGCAATAGACCCATGGAGACAAGTCGGCTGGAAGACGATGTATTGAATCGGGACGCAATTTGAGTGATCCATCGTCATTAGGTGGCCCTGAAAGTTACAATACAATTACAGTTTTTCGTCCGATTCGAAAATCTTTGACTCACAGCAGAACGGCCATAAGGTGCCCGAGGCAGCAATAGACCCATGGAGACAAGTCTGCTGGAGGACGATGTATTGAATCGGGACGCAATTTGAGTGTTCCATCGTCATTAGGTGGCCCTGAATGTTACAATTCACTATCAGTTTTTCGTCCGATTCGAAAATCTTTGACTCACAGCAGAACGGCCATAAGGTGCCCGAGGCAGCAATAGACACATGGAGACAAGTTGGCTGGAGGACGATGTATTGAATCGGGACGCAATTTGAGTGATCCATCGTGATTTGCGGTCCTGAACGTTACAATTCACTATCAGTTTTTCGTCCCATTCGATAATCTAGACCCACAGCAGGACGGCCATAAGGTGCCCGAGGCAGCAATAGACCCATGGAGTCAAGTCGGCTGGAGGACGATGTATTGAATCGGGACGCAATTTGTGTGGTCCATCGTCATTAGGTGGCCCTGAATGTTACAATTCACTATCAGTTTTTCGTCCGATTCGAAAATCTTTGACTCACAGCAGAACGGCCATAAGGTGCCCGAGGCAGCAATAGACCCATTGAGACAAGTCTGCTGGACGACGATGTATTGAATCGGGACGCAATTTGAGTGATCCATCGTCATTAGGTGGCCGTGAACGTTACAATTCACTATCAGTTTTTCGTCCGATTCGGAAATCTTTGACTCACAGCAGAACGGCCATAAGGTGCCCGAGGCAGCAATAGAGGAGGACGATGTATTGAATCGGGACGCAATTTGAGTGTTCCATCGTCATTAGGAGGCCCTGAACGTTACAAATCTCTATCAGTTTTTCGTCAGATTCGAAAATCTTTGACTCACAGCAGAACGGCCATAAGGTGCCCGAGGCAGCAATAGACCCATGGAGACAAGTCTGCTGGAGGACTATGTATTGAATCGGGACGCAATTTGAGTGTTCCATCGTCATTAGGAGGCCCTGAACGTTACAATTCACTATCAGTTTTTCGTCCGATTCGAAAATCTTTGAGTCACAGCAGAACGGCCATAAGGTGCCCGAGGCAGCAATAGACGCATGGAGACAAGTCGGCTGGAGGACGATGGATTGAATCGGGACGCAATTTGAGTGATCCATCGTCATTACGTGGCCCTGAATGTTACAATTCACTATCAGTTTTTCGTCAGATTCGAAAATCTTTGACTCACAGCAGAACGGCCATAAGGTGCCCGAGGCAGCAATAGACCCATGGAGACAAGTCTGCTGGAGGACGATGTATTGAATCGGGACGCAATTTGAGTGTTCCATCGTCATTAGGAGGCCCTGAACGTTACAATTCACTATCAGTTTTTCGTCCGATTTGAAAATCTTTGACTCATAGCAGAACGGTCATAAGGTGCCCGAGGCAGCAATAGACCCATGGAGACAAGTCTGCTGGAGGACGATGTATTGAATCGGGACGCAATTTGAGTGATTCATCGTAATTAGGTGGCCGTGAACGTTACAATTCACTATCAGTTTTTCGTCCGATTCGAAAATCTTTGACTCACAGCAGAACGGCCATAAGGTGCCCGAGGCAGCAATAGACCCATGGAGACAAGTCTTCTGGAGGACGATGTATTGAATCGGGACGCAATTTGAGTGATCCATCGTCATTAGGAGGCCCTGAACGTTACAATTCACTATCAGTTTTTCGTCCGATTCGAAAATCTTTGAGTCACAGCAGAAAGGCCATAAGGTGCCCGAGGCAGCAATAGACCCATGGAGACAAGTCGGCTGGAGAACGATGTATTTAATCGAGACGCAATTTAAGTGTTCCATCGTTTTTAGGTGGCCCTGAATATTACAATTCACTATCAGTTTTTCGTCAGATTCGAAAATCTTTGACTCACAGCAGAACGGCCATAATGTGCCCGAGGCAGCAATGGACCCATGAGGACAATTCGGCTGGAGGACGATGTATTGAATCGGGACGCAATTTGAGTGATCCATCGTCATTACGTGGCCCTGAACGTTACAATTCACTATCAGTTTTTCGTCCGATTCGAAAATCTTTGACTCACAGCCGAACGGCCATAAGGTGCCCGAGGCAGCAATGGACCCATGAAGACAAGTCGGCTGGAGGACGATGTATTGAATCGGGACGCATTTTGAGTGATCCATCGTCATTAGGTGGCCGTGAATGTCACAATTCACTATCAGTTTTTCGTCAGATTCGAAAATCTTTGACTCACAGCAGAACGGCCATAATGTGCCCGAGGCAGCAATAGACCCATGGAGACAAGTCTGCTGGAGGACGATGTATTGAATCGGGACGCAATTTGAGTGATCCATCGTCATTTAGTGGCCCTGAACGCTACAATTCACTATCAGTTTTTCGTCCGATTCGAAAATCTTTGACTCACAGCAGAACGGCCATAAGGTGCCCGAGGCAGCAATAGACCCATGGAAACAAGTCTGCTGGACGACGATGTATTGAATCGGGACGCAATTTGAGTGTTCCATCGTCATTAGGAGGCCCTGAACGTTACAATTCACTATCAGTTTTTCGTCCGATTCGAAAATCTTTGAGTCACAGCAGAACGGCCATAATGTGCCCGAGGCAGCAATAGACCCATGGAAACAAGTCTGCTGGACGACGATGTATTGAATCGGGACGCAATTTGAGTGATCCATCGTCATTAGGTGGCCCTGAACGTTACAATTCACTATCAGTTTTTCGTCCGATTCGGAAATCTTTGACTCACAGCAGAACGGCCATAAGGTGCCCGAGGCAGCAATAGAGGAGGACGATGCATTGAATCGGAACGCAATTTGAGTGTTCCTTCGTCATTAGGAGGCCCTGAACGTTACAAATCTCTATCAGTTTTTCGTCAGATTCGAAAATCTTTGACTCACAGCAGAACGGCCATAAGGTGCCCAGGGCAGCAATAGACCCATGGAGACAAGTCTGCTGGAGGACTATGTATTGAATCGGGACGCAATTTGAGTGTTCCATCGTCATTAGGAGGCCCTGAACGTTACAATTCACTATCAGTTTTTCGTCCGATTCGAAAATCTTTGAGTCACAGCAGAACGGCCATAAGGTGCCCGAGGCAGCAATAGACCCATGGAGACAAGTCGGCTGGAGGACGTTGTATTGAATCGGGACGCAATTTGAGTGATCCAGCGTCATTACGTGGCCCTGAATGTTACAATTCACTATCAGTTTTTCGTCAGATTCGAAAATCTTTGACTCACAGCAGAACGGCCATAAGGTGCCCGAGGCAGCAATAGACCCATGGAGACAAGTCTGCTGGAGGACGATGTATTGAATCGGGACGCAATTTGAGTGATTCATCGTAATTAGGTGGCCGTGAACGTTACAATTCACTATCAGTTTTTCGTCCGATTCGAAAATCTTTGACTCACAGCAGAACGGCCATAAGGTGCCCGAGGCAGCAATAGACCCATGGAGACAAGTCGGCTGGAGGACGATGTATTGAATCGGGACGCAATTTGAGTGTTCCATCGTCATTAGGAGGCCATGAATGTTACAATTCACTATCAGTTTTTCGTCCGATTCGAAAATCTTTGACTCACAGCAGAACGGCCATAAGGTGCCCGAGGCAGCTATAGACCCATGGTGACAAGTCTGCTGGACGACGATGTATTGAATCGGGACGCAATTTGAGTGATCCATCGTCATTAGGTGGCCCTGAACGTTACAATTCACTATCAGTTTTTCGTCCGATTCGGAAATCTTTGACTCACAGCAGAACGGCCATAAGGTGCCCGAGGCAGCAATAGAGGAGGACGATGTATTGAATCGGGAGGCAATTTGAGTGTTCCATCGTCATTAGGAGGCCCTGAACGTTACAATTCACTATCAGTTTTTCGTCCGATTCGAAAATCTTTGAGTCACAGCAGAAATGCCATAAGGTGCCCTAGGCAGCAATAGACCCGTGGAGACAAGTCGGCTGGAGAACGATGTATTTAATCGAGACGCAATTTAAGTGTTCCATCGTTTTTAGGTGGCCCTGAATATTACAATTCACTATCAGTTTTTCGTCCGATTCGAAAATCTTTGACTCACAGCAGAACGGCCATAAGGTGCCCGAGGCAGCAATAGACCCATGGTGACAAGTCGGCTGGAGGACGATGTATTGAATCGGGACGCAATTTGAGTGATCCATCGTCATTAGGAGGCCCTGAACGTTACAATTCACTATCAGTTTTTCGTCCGATTCGAAAATCTTTGAGTCACAGCAGAAATGCCATAAGGTGCCCGAGGCAGCAATAGACCCATGGAGACAAGTCGGCTGGAGAACGATGTATTTAATCGAGACGCAATTTAAGTGTTCCATCGTTTTTAGGTGGCCCTGAATATTACAATTCACTATCAGTTTTTCGTCAGATTCGAAAATCTTTGACTCACAGCAGAACGGCCATAAGGTGCCCGAGGCAGCTATAGACCCATGGAGTCAAGTCGGCTGGAGGACGATGTATTGAATCGGGACGCAATTTGTATGGTCCATCGTCATTAGGTGGCCCTGAATGTTACAATTCACTATCAGTTTTTCGTCCGATTCGGAAATCTTTGACTCACAGCAGAACGGCCATAAGGTGCCCGAGGCAGCAATAGAGGAGGACGATGTATTGAATCGGGAGGCAATTTGAGTGTTCCATCGTCATTAGGAGGCACTGAACGTTACAATTCACTATCAGTTTTTCGTCCGATTCGAAAATCTTTGACTCACAGCAGAACGGCCATAAGGTGCCCGAGGCAGCAATAGAGGAGGACGATGTATTGAATCGGGAGGCAATTTGAGTGTTCCATCGTCATTAGGAGGCACTGAACGTTACAATTCACTATCAGTTTTTCGTCCGATTCGAAAATCTTTGAGTCACAGCAGAAATGCCATAAGGTGCCCGAGGCAGCAATAGACCCATGGAGACAAGTCGGCTGGAGAACGATGTATTTAATCGAGACGCAATTTAAGTGTTCCATCGTTTTTAGGTGGCCCTGAATATTACAATTCACTATCAGTTTTTCGTCAGATTCGAAAATCTTTGACTCACAGCAGAACGGCCATAAGGTGCCCGAGGCAGCAATAGACCCATGGAGACAAGTCGGCTGGAGGACGATGTATTGAATCGGGACGCAATTTGAGTGATCCATCGTCATTAGGAGGCCCTGAACGTTACAATTCACTATCAGTTTTTCGTCCGATTCGAAAATCTTTGAGTCACAGCAGAAAGGCCATAAGGTGCCCGAGGCAGCAATAGACCCATGGAGACAAGTCGGCTGGAGAACGATGTATTTAATCGAGACGCAATTTAAGTGTTCCATCGTTTTTAGGTGGCCCTGAATATTACAATTCACTATCAGTTTTTCGTCAGATTCGAAAATCTTTGACTCACAGCAGAACGGCCATAATGTGCCCGAGGCAGCAATGGACCCATGAGGACAATTCGGCTGGAGGACGATGTATTGAATCGGGACGCAATTTGAGTGATCCATCGTCATTACGTGGCCCTGAACGTTACAATTCACTATCAGTTCTTCGTCCGATTCGAAAATCTTTGACTCACAGCCGAACGGCCATAAGGTGCCCGAGGCAGCAATGGACCCATGAAGACAAGTCGGCTGGAGGACGATGTATTGAATCGGGACGCATTTTGAGTGATCCATCGTCATTAGGTGGCCGTGAATGTCACAATTCACTATCAGTTTTTCGTCAGATTCGAAAATCTTTGACTCACAGCAGAACGGCCATAATGTGCCCGAGGCAGCAATAGACCCATGGAGACAAGTCTGCTGGAGGACGATGTATTGAATCGGGACGCAATTTGAGTGATCCATCGTCATTTAGTGGCCCTGAACGCTACAATTCACTATCAGTTTTTCGTCCGATTCGAAAATCTTTGACTCACAGCAGAACGGCCATAAGGTGCCCGAGGCAGCAATAGACCCATGGAAACAAGTCTGCTGGACGACGATGTATTGAATCGGGACGCAATTTGAGTGTTCCATCGTCATTAGGAGGCCCTGAACGTTACAATTCACTATCAGTTTTTCGTCCGATTCGAAAATCTTTGAGTCACAGCAGAACGGCCATAATGTGCCCGAGGCAGCAATAGACCCATGGAAACAAGTCTGCTGGACGACGATGTATTGAATCGGGACGCAATTTGAGTGATCCATCGTCATTAGGTGGCCCTGAACGTTACAATTCACTATCAGTTTTTCGTCCGATTCGGAAATCTTTGACTCACAGCAGAACGGCCATAAGGTGCCCGAGGCAGCAATAGAGGAGGACGATGCATTGAATCGGAACGCAATTTGAGTGTTCCTTCGTCATTAGGAGGCCCTGAACGTTACAAATCTCTATCAGTTTTTCGTCAGATTCGAAAATCTTTGACTCACAGCAGAACGGCCATAAGGTGCCCAGGGCAGCAATAGACCCATGGAGACAAGTCTGCTGGAGGACTATGTATTGAATCGGGACGCAATTTGAGTGTTCCATCGTCATTAGGAGGCCCTGAACGTTACAATTCACTATCAGTTTTTCGTCCGATTCGAAAATCTTTGAGTCACAGCAGAACGGCCATAAGGTGCCCGAGGCAGCAATAGACCCATGGAGACAAGTCGGCTGGAGGACGTTGTATTGAATCGGGACGCAATTTGAGTGATCCATCGTCATTACGTGGCCCTGAATGTTACAATTCACTATCAGTTTTTCGTCAGATTCGAAAATCTTTGACTCACAGCAGAACGGCCATAAGGTGCCCGAGGCAGCAATAGACCCATGGAGACAAGTCTGCTGGAGGACGATGTATTGAATCGGGACGCAATTTGAGTGATTCATCGTAATTAGGTGGCCGTGAACGTTACAATTCACTATCAGTTTTTCGTCCGATTCGAAAATCTTTGACTCACAGCAGAACGGCCATAAGGTGCCCGAGGCAGCAATAGACCCATGGAGACAAGTCGGCTGGAGGACGATGTATTGAATCGGGACGCAATTTGAGTGTTCCATCGTCATTAGGAGGCCATGAATGTTACAATTCACTATCAGTTTTTCGTCCGATTCGAAAATCTTTGACTCACAGCAGAACGGCCATAAGGTGCCCGAGGCAGCTATAGACCCATGGTGACAAGTCTGCTGGACGACGATGTATTGAATCGGGACGCAATTTGAGTGATCCATCGTCATTAGGTGGCCCTGAACGTTACAATTCACTATCAGTTTTTCGTCCGATTCGGAAATCTTTGACTCACAGCAGAACGGCCATAAGGTGCCCGAGGCAGCAATAGAGGAGGACGATGTATTGAATCGGGAGGCAATTTGAGTGTTCCATCGTCATTAGGAGGCCCTGAACGTTACAATTCACTATCAGTTTTTCGTCCGATTCGAAAATCTTTGAGTCACAGCAGAAATGCCATAAGGTGCCCTAGGCAGCAATAGACCCGTGGAGACAAGTCGGCTGGAGAACGATGTATTTAATCGAGACGCAATTTAAGTGTTCCATCGTTTTTAGGTGGCCCTGAATATTACAATTCACTATCAGTTTTTCGTCCGATTCGAAAATCTTTGACTCACAGCAGAACGGCCATAAGGTGCCCGAGGCAGCAATAGACCCATGGTGACAAGTCGGCTGGAGGACGATGTATTGAATCGGGACGCAATTTGAGTGATCCATCGTCATTAGGAGGCCCTGAACGTTACAATTCACTATCAGTTTTTCGTCCGATTCGAAAATCTTTGAGTCACAGCAGAAATGCCATAAGGTGCCCGAGGCAGCAATAGACCCATGGAGACAAGTCGGCTGGAGAACGATGTATTTAATCGAGACGCAATTTAAGTGTTCCATCGTTTTTAGGTGGCCCTGAATATTACAATTCACTATCAGTTTTTCGTCAGATTCGAAAATCTTTGACTCACAGCAGAACGGCCATAAGGTGCCCGAGGCAGCTATAGACCCATGGAGTCAAGTCGGCTGGAGGACGATGTATTGAATCGGGACGCAATTTGTATGGTCCATCGTCATTAGGTGGCCCTGAATGTTACAATTCACTATCAGTTTTTCGTCCGATTCGGAAATCTTTGACTCACAGCAGAACGGCCATAAGGTGCCCGAGGCAGCAATAGAGGAGGACGATGTATTGAATCGGGAGGCAATTTGAGTGTTCCATCGTCATTAGGAGGCACTGAACGTTACAATTCACTATCAGTTTTTCGTCCGATTCGAAAATCTTTGACTCACAGCAGAACGGCCATAATGTGCCCGAGGCAGCAATAGACACATGGAAACAAGTCTGCTGGAGGACGATGTATTGAATCGGGACGCAATTTGAGTGATCCATCGTCATTACGTGGCCCTGAATGTTACAATTCACTATCAGTTTTTCGTCCGATTCGAAAATCTTTGACTCACAGCAGAACGGCCATAAGGTGCCCGAGGCAGCAATGGACCCATGAAGACAAGTCGGCTGGAGGACGATGTATTGAATCGGGACGCAATTTGAGTGATCCATCGTCATTAGGTGGCCGTGAATGTCACAATTCACTATCAGTTTTTCGTCAGATTCGAAAATCTTTGACTCACAGCAGAACGGCCATAAGGTGCCCGAGGCAGCAATAGACCCATGGAGACAAGTCTGCTGGAGGACGATGTATTGAATCGGGACGCAATTTGAGTGATCCATCGTCATTTAGTGGCCCTGAACGCTACAATTCACTATCAGTTTTTCGTCAGATTCGAAAATCTTTGACTCACAGCAGAACGGCCATAAGGTGCCCGAGGCAGCAATAGACCCATGGAGACAAGTCGGCTGGAGAACGATGTATTTAATCGAGACGCAATTTAAGTGTTCCATCGTTTTTAGGTGGCACTGAATATTACAATTCACTATCAGTTTTTCGTCAGATTCGAAAATCTTTGACTCACAGCAGAACGGCCATAAGGTGCCCGAGGCAGCTATAGACCCATGGAGTCAAGTCGGCTGGAGGACGATGTATTGAATCGGGACGCAATTTGTATGGTCCATCGTCATTAGGTGGCCCTGAATGTTACAATTCACTATCAGTTTTTCGTCCGATTCGAAAATCTCTGACTCACAGCAGAACGGCCATAAGGTGCCCGAGGCAGCAATAGACATATGGAGACAAGTCTGCTGGAGGACTATGTATTGAATTGGGACGCAATTTGAGTGTTCCATCGTCATTCGGAGGCCCTGAACGTTACAATTCACTATCAGTTTTTCGTCCGATTCGAAAATCTTTGACTCACAGCAGAACGGCCATAATGTGCCCGAGGCAGCAATAGACACATGGAAACAAGTCTGCTGGAGGACGATGTATTGAATCGGGACGCAATTTGAGTGATCCATCGTCATTACGTGGCCCTGAATGTTACAATTCACTATCAGTTTTTCGTCCGATTCGAAAATCTTTGACTCACAGCAGAACGGCCATAAGGTGCCCGAGGCAGCAATAGACCCATGGAGACAAGTCGGCTGGAGGACGATGTATTGAATCGGGACGCAATTTGAGTGATCCATCGTCATTACGTGGCCCTGAATGTTACAATTCACTATCAGTTTTTCGTTAGATTGGAAAATCTTTGACTCACAGCAGAACGGCCATAGGGTGCCCGAGGCAGCAATAGGCCCATGGAGACAAGTCTGCTGGAGGACGATGTATTGAATCGGGACGCAATTTGAGTGATTCATCGTCATTAGGTGGCCGTGAACGTTACAATTCACTATCAGTCTTTCGTCAGATTCGAAATTCTTTGACTCACAGCAGAACGGCCATAAGGTGCCCGAGGCAGCAATGGACCCATGAAGACAAGTCGGCTGGAGGACGATGTATTGAATCGGGACGCAATTTGAGTGTTCCATCGTCATTAGGAGGCCCTGAACGTTACAATTCACTATCAGTTTTTCGTCCGATTCGAAAATCTTTGAGTCACAGAAGAACGGCCATAATGTGCCCGAGGCAGCAATAGACCCATGGAAACAAGTCTGCTGGAGGACGATGTATTGAATCGGGACGCAATTTGAATGACCCATCGTCATTAGGAGGCCCTGAACGTTACAATTCACTATCAGTTTTTCGTCCGATTCGAAAATCTTTGACTCACAGCAGAACGGCCATAAGGTGCCCGAGGCAGCATTAGACCCATGGAGACAAGTCTGCTGGAGGACGATGTATTGAATCGGGACGCAATTTTAGTGTTCCATCGTCTTTAGGAGGCCATGAATGTTACAATTCACTATCAGTTTTTCGTCCGATTCGAAAATCTTTGACTCACAGCAGAACGGCCATAAGGTGCCCGAGGCAGCAATAGACCCATGGTGACAAGTCTGCTGGACGACGATGTATTGAATCGGGACGCAATTTGAGTGATCCATCGTCATTAGGTGGCCCTGAACGTTACAATTCACTATCAGTTTTTCGTCCGATTCGGAAATCTTTGACTCACAGCAGAACGGCCATAAGGTGCCTGAGGCAGCAATAGAGGAGGACGATGTATTGAATCGGGAGGCAATTTGAGTGTTCCATCGTCATTAGGAGGCCCTGAACGTTACAATTCACTATCAGTTTTTCGTCCGATTCGAAAATCTTTGCCTCACAGCAGAACGGCCATAATGTGCCCGAGGTAGCAATATACACATGGAAACAAGTCTGCTGGAGGACGATGTATTGAATCGGGACGCAATTTGAGTGATCCATCGTCATTACGTGGCCCTGAATGTTACAATTCACTATCAGTTTTTCGTCCGATTCGAAAATCTTTGACTCACAGCAGAACGGCCATAAGGTGCCCGAGGCAGCAATGGACCCATGAAGACAAGTCGGCTGGAGGACGATGTATTGAATCGGGACGCAATTTGAGTGTTCCATCGTCATTAGGAGGCCCTGAACGTTACAATTCACTATCAGTTTTTCGTCCGATTCGAAAATCTTTGAGTCACAGCAGAACGGCCATAATGTGCCCGAGGCAGCAATAGACCCATGGAAACAAGTCTGCTGGAGGACGATGTATTGAATGGGGACGCAATTTGAGTGACCCATCGTCATTAGGAGGCCCTGAACGTTACAATTCACTATCAGTTTTTCGTCCGATTCGAAAATCTTTGACTCACAGCAGAACGGCCATAAGGTGCCCGAGGCAGCAATAGACCCATGGAGACAAGTCTGCTGGAGGACGATGTATTGAATCGGGACGCAATTTGAGTGTTCCATCGTCATTAGGAGGCCATGAATGTTACAATTCACTATCAGTTTTTCGTCCGATTCGAAAATCTTTGACTCACAGCAGAACGGCCATAAGGTGCCCGAGGCAGCAATAGACCCATGGTGACAAGTCTGCTGGACGACGATGTATTGAATCGGGACGCAATTTGAGTGATCCATCGTCATTAGGTGGCCCTGAACGTTACAATTCACTATCAGTTTTTCGTCCGATTCGGAAATCTTTGACTCACAGCAGAACGGCCATAAGGTGCCCGAGGCAGCAATAGAGGAGGACGATGTATTGAATCGGGAGGCAATTTGAGTGTTCCATCGTCATTAGGAGGCCCTGAACGTTACAAATCTCTATCAGTTTTTCGTCAGATTTGAAAATCTTTGACTCACAGCAGAACGGCCATAAGGTGCCCAGGGCAGCAATAGACCCATGAAGACAAGTCTGCTGGAGGACTATGTATTGAATCGGGACGCAATTTGAGTGTTCCATCGTCATTAGGAGGCCCTGAACGTTGCAATTCACTATCAGTTTTTCGTCCGATTCGAAAATTTTTTGAGTCACAGCAGAGCGGCCATAAGGTGCCCGAGGCAGCAATAGACGCATGGAGACAAGTCGGCTGGAGGACGATGTATTGAATCGGGACGCAATTTGAGTGATCCATCGTCATTACGTGGCCCTGAATGTTACAATTCACTATCAGTTTTTCGTCAGATTCGAAAATCTTTGACTCACAGCAGAACGGCCATAAGGTGCCCGAGGCAGCAATAGACCCATGGAGACAAGTCTGCTGGAGGACGATGTATTGAATCGGGACGCAATTTGAGTGATTCATCGTAATTAGGTGGCCGTGAACGTTACAATTCACTATCAGTTTTTCGTCCGATTCGAAAATCTTTGACTCACAGCAGAACGGCCATAAGGTGCCCGAGGCAGCAATAGACCCATGGAGACAAGTCGGCTGGAGGACGATGTACTGAATCGGGACGCAATTTGAGTGATCCATCGTCATTAGGAGGCCCTGAACGTTACAATTCACTATCAGTTTTTCGTCCGATTCGAAAATCTTTGGGTCACAGCAGAAATGCCATAAGGTGCCCGAGGCAGCAATAGACCCATGGAGACAAGTCGGCTGGAGAACGATGTATTTAATCGAGACGCAATTTAAGTGTTCCATCGTTTTTAGGTGGCCCTGAATATTACAATTCACTATCAGTTTTTCGTCAGATTCGAAAATCTTTGACTCACAGCAGAACGGCCATAAGGTGCCCGAGGCAGCTATAGACCCATGGAGTCAAGTCGGCTGGAGGACGATGTATTGAATCGGGACGCAATTTGTATGGTCCATCGTCATTAGGTGGCCCTGAATGTTACAATTCACTATCAGTTTTTCGTCCGATTCGAAAATCTCTGACTCACAGCAGAACGGCCATAAGGTGCCCGAGGCAGCAATAGACCCATGGAGACAAGTCTGCTGGAGGACTATGTATTGAATTGGGACGCAATTTGAGTGTTCCATCGTCATTAGGAGGCCCTGAACGTTACAATTCACTATCAGTTTTTCGTCCGATTCGAAAATCTTTGACTCACAGCAGAACGGCCATAATGTGCCCGAGGCAGCAATAGACACATGGAAACAAGTCTGCTGGAGGACGATGTATTGAATCGGGACGCAATTTGAGTGATCCATCGTCATTACGTGGCCCTGAATGTTACAATTCACTATCAGTTTTTCGTCCGATTCGAAAATCTTTGACTCACAGCAGAACGGCCATAAGGTGCCCGAGGCAGCAATGGACCCATGAAGACAAGTCGGCTAGAGGACGATGTATTGAATCGGGACGCAATTTGAGTGATCCATCGTCATTAGGTGGCCGTGAATGTCACAATTCACTATCAGTTTTTCGTCAGATTCGAATATCTTTGTCTCACAGCAGAACGGCCATAAGGTGCCCGAGGCAGCAATAGACCCATGGAGACAAGTCTGCTGGAGGACGATGTATTGAATCGGGACGCAATTTGAGTGATCTATCGTCATTTAGTGGCCCTGAACGCTTCAATTCACTATCAGTTTTTCGTCAGATTCGAAAATCTTTGACTCACAGCAGAACGGCCATAAGGTGCCCGAGGCAGCAATAGACCCATGGAGACAAGTCGGCTGGAGGACGATGTATTGAATCGGGACGCAATTTGAGTGATCCATCGTCATTACGTGGCCCTGAATGTTACAATTCACTATCAGTTTTTCGTTAGATTGGAAAATCTTTGACTCACAGCAGAACGGCCATAGGGTGCCCGAGGCAGCAATAGGCCCATGGAGACAATGCTGCTGGAGGACGATGTATTGAATCGGGACGCAATTTGAGTGATTCATCGTCATTAGGTGGCCGTGAACGTTACAATTCACTATCAGTCTTTCGTCAGATTCGAAATTCTTTGACTCACAGCAGAACGGCCATAAGGTGCCCGAGGCAGCAATAGACCCATGGAGACAAGTCGGCTGGAGAACGATGTATTTAATCGAGACGCAATTTGAGTGTTCCATCGTCATTAGGTGGCCCTGAATGTTACAATTCACTATCAGTTTTTCGTCAGATTCGAAAATCTTTGACTCACTGCAGAACGGCCATAAGGTGCCCGAGGCAGCAATAGACCCATGGAGTCAAGTCGGCTGGAGGACGATGTATTGAATCGGGACGCAATTTGTATGGTCCATCGTCATTAGGTGGCCCTGAATGTTACAATTCACTATCAGTTTTTCGTCAGATTCGAAAATCTTTGACTCACAGCAGAACGGCCATAAGGTGCCCGAGGCAGCAATAGACCCATGGAGTCAAGTCGGCTGGAGGACGATGTATTGAATCGGGACGCAATTTGAGTGACCCATCGTCATTAGGAGGCCCTGAACGTTACAATTCACTATCAGTTTTTCGTTCGATTCGAAAATCTTTGACTCACAGCAGAACGGCCATAAGGTGCCCGAGGCAGCAATAGACCCATGGAGACAAGTCTGCTGGAGGACGATGTATTGAATCGGGACGCAATTTGAGTGTTCCATCGTCATTAGGAGGCCATGAATGTTACAATTCACTATCAGTTTTTCGTCCGATTCGAAAATCTTTGACTCACAGCAGAACGGCCATAAGGTGCCCGAGGCAGCAATAGACCCATGGTGACAAGTCTGCTGGACGACGATGTATTGAATCGGGACGCAATATGAGTGATCCATCGTCATTAGGTGGCCCTGAACGTTACAGTTCACTATCAGTTTTTCGTCCGATTCGGAAATCTTTGACTCACAGCAGAACGGCCATAAGGTGCCCGAGGCAGCAATAGAGGAGGACGATGTATTGAATCGGGAGGCAATTTGAGTGTTCCATCGTCATTAGGAGGCCCTGAACGTTACAATTCACAATCAGTTTTTCGTCCGATTCGAAAATCTTTGACTCACAGCAGAACGGCCATAATGTGCCCGAGGCAGCAATAGACACATGGAAACAAGTCTGCTGGAGGACGATGTATTGAATCGGGACGCAATTTGAGTGATTCATCGTCATTACGTGGCCCTGAATGTTACAATTCACTATCAGTTTTTCGTCCGATTCGAAAATCTTTGACTCACAGCAGAACGGCCATAAGGTGCCCGAGGCAGCAATGGACCCATGAAGACAAGTAGGCTGGAGGACGATGTATTGAATCGGGACGCAATTTGAGTGTTCCATCGTCATTAGGAGGCCCTGAACGTTACAATTCACTATCAGTTTTTCGTCCGATTCGAAAATCTTTGAGTCACAGCAGAACGGCCATAATGTGCCCGAGGCAGCAATAGACCCATGGAAACAAGTCTGCTGGAGGACGATGTATTGAATCGGGACGCAATTTGAGTGACCCATCGTCATTAGGAGGCCCTGAACGTTACAATTCACTATCAGTTTTTCGTCCGATTCGAAAATCTTTGACTCACAGCAGAACGGCCATAAGGTGCCCGAGGCAGCAATATACCCATGGAGACAAGTCTGCTGGAGGACGATGTATTGAATCGGGACGCAATTTGAGTGTTCCATCGTCATTAGGAGGCCATGAATGTTACAATTCACTATCAGTTTTTCGTCCGATTCGAAAATCTTTGACTCACAGCAGAACGGCCATAAGGTGCCCGAGGCAGCAATAGACCCATGGTGACAAGTCTGCTGGACGACGATGTATTGAATCGGGACGCAATTTGAGTGATCCATCGTCATTAGGTGGCCCTGAACGTTACAATTCACTATCAGTTTTTCGTCCGATTCGGAAATCTTTGACTCACAGCAGAACGGCCATAAGGTGCCCGAGGCAGCATTAGAGGAGGACGATGTATTGAATCGGGAGGCAATTTGAGTGTTCCATCGTCATTAGGAGGCCCTGAATGTTACAAATCTCTATCAGTTTTTCGTCAGATTTGAAAATCTTTGACTCACAGCAGAACGGCCATAAGGTGCCCAGGGCAGCAATAGACCCATGAAGACAAGTCTGCTGGAGGACTATGTATTGAATCGGGACGCAATTTGAGTGTTCCATCGTCATTAGGAGGCCCTGAACGTTGCAATTCACTATCAGTTTTTCGTCCGATTCGAAAATTTTTTGAGTCACAGCAGAGCGGCCATAAGGTGCCCGAGGCAGCAATAGACGCATGGAGACAAGTCGGCTGGAGGACGATGTATTGAATCGGGACGCAATTTGAGTGATCCATCGTCATTACGTGGCCCTGAATGTTACAATTCACTATCAGTTTTTCGTCAGATTCGAAAATCTTTGACTCACAGCAGAACGGCCATAAGGTGCCCAGGGCAGCAATAGACCCATGGAGACAAGTCTGCTGGAGGACGATGTATTGAATCGGGACGCAATTTGAGTGATTCATCGTAATTAGGTGGCCGTGAACGTTACAATTCACTATCAGTTTTTCGTCCGATTCGAAAATCTTTGACTCACAGCAGAACGGCCATAAGGTGCCCGAGGCAGCAATAGACCCATGGAGACAAGTCGGCTGGAGGACGATGTATTGAATCGGGACGCAATTTGAGTGATCCATCGTCATTAGGATGCCCTGAACGTTACAATTCACTATCAGTTTTTCGTCCGATTCGAAAATCTTTGAGTCACAGCAGAAATGCCATAAGGTGCCCGAGGCAGCAATAGACCCATGGAGACAAGTCGGCTGGAGAACGATGTATTTAATCGAGACGCAATTTAAGTGTTCCATCGTTTTTAGGTGGCCCTGAATATTACAATTCACTATCAGTTTTTCGTCAGATTCGAAAATCTTTGACTCACAGCAGAACGGCCATAAGGTGCCCGAGGCAGCTATAGACCCATGGAGTCAAGTCGGCTGGAGGACGATGTATTGAATCGGGACGCAATTTGTATGGTCCATCGTCATTAGGTGGCCCTGAATGTTACAATTCACTATCAGTTTTTCGTCCGATTCGAAAATCTCTGACTCACAGCAGAACGGCCATAAGGTGCCCGAGGCAGCAATAGACCCATGGAGACAAGTCTGCTGGACGACTATGTATTGAATTGGGACGCAATTTGAGTTTTCCATCGTCATTAGGAGGCCCTGAACGTTACAATTCACTATCAGTTTTTCGTCCGATTCGAAAATCTTAGACTCAAAGCAGAACGGCCATAATGTGCCCGAGGCAGCAATAGACACATGGAAACAAGTCTGCTGGAGGACGATGTATTGAATCGGGACGCAATTTGAGTGATCCATCGTCATTACGTGGCCCTGAATGTTACAATTCACTATCAGTTTTTCGTCCGATTCGAAAATCTGACTCACAGCAGAACGGCCATAAGGTGCCCGAGGCAGCAATGGACCCATGAAGACAAGTCGGCTAGAGGACGATGTATTGAATCGGGACGCAATTTGAGTGATCCATCGTCATTAGGTGGCCGTGAATGTCACAATTCACTATCAGTTTTTCGTCAGATTCGAAAATCTTTGTCTCACAGCAGAACGGCCATAAGGTGCCCGAGGCAGCAATAGACCCATGGAGACAAGTCTGCTGGAGGACGATGTATTGAATCGGGACGCAATTTGAGTGATCCATCGTCATTTAGTGGCCCTGAACGCTACAATTCACTATCAGTTTTTCGTCCGATTCGAAAATCTTTGACTCACAGCAGAACGGCCATAAGGTGCCCGAGGCAGCAATAGACCCATGGAGACAAGGCTGCTGGAGGACGATGTATTGAATCGGGACGCAATTTGAGTGATCCATCGTCATTACGTGGCCCTGAATGTTACAATTCACTATCAGTTTTTCGTTAGATTGGAAAATCTTTGACTCACAGCAGAACGGCCATAGGGTGCCCGAGGCAGCAATAGGCCCATGGAGACAAGTCTGCTGGAGGACGATGTATTGAATCGGGACGCAATTTGAGTGATTCATCGTCATTAGGTGGCCGTGAACGTTACTATTCACTATCAGTCTTTCGTCAGATTCGAAATTCTTTGACTCACAGCAGAACGGCCATAAGGTGCCCGAGGCAGCAATAGACCCATGGAGACAAGTCGGCTGGAGAACGATGTATTTAATCGAGACCCAATTTGAGTGTTCCATCGTCATTAGGTTACCCTGAATGTTACAATTCACTATCAGTTTCTCGTCAGATTCGAAAATCTTTGACTCACTGCAGAACGGCCATAAGGTGCCCGAGGCAGCAATAGACCCATGGAGTCAAGTCGGCTGGAGGACGATGTATTGAATCGGGACGCAATTTGTATGGTCCATCGTCATTAGGTGGCCCTGAATGTTACAATTCACTATCAGTTTCTCGTCAGATTCGAAAATCTTTGACTCACAGCAGAACGGCCATAAGGTGCCCGAGGCAGCAATAGACCCATGGAGTCAAGTCGGCTGGAGGACGATGTATTGAATCGGGACGCAATTTATATGGTCCATCGTCATTAGGTGGCCCTGAATGTTACAATTCACTATCAGTTTTTCGTCCGATTCGAAAATCTCTGACTCACAGCAGAACGGCCATAGGGTGCCCGAGGCAGCAATAGACCCATGGAGACAAGTCTGCTGGAGGACTATGTATTGAATCGGGACGCAATTTGAGTGTTCCATCGTCATTAGGAGGCCCTGATCGTTACAATTCACTATCAGTTTTTCGTCCGATTCGAAAATCTTTGAGTCACAGCAGAACGGCCATAATGTGCCCGAGGCAGCAATAGACCCATGGAAACAAGTCTGCTGGAGGACGATGTATTGAATCGGGACGCAATTTGAGTGATCCCTCGTCATTAGGAGGCCCTGAACGTTACAATTCACTATCAGTTTTTCGTCCGATTCGAAAATCTTTGACTCACAGCAGAACGGCCATAAGGTGCCCGAGGCAGCAATAGACCCATGGAGACAAGTCGGCTGGAGGACGATGTATTGAATCGAGACGCAATTTGAGTGTTCCATCGTCATTAGGTGGCCCTAAATGTTGCAATTCACTATCAGTTTTTCGTCAGATTCGAAAATCTTTGACTCACAGCAGAACGGCCATAAGGTGCCCGAGGCAGCAATAGACCCATGGAGTCAAGTCGGCTGGAGGACGATGTATTGAATCGGGACGCAATTTGTGTGGTCCATCGTCATTAGGTGGCCCTGAATGTTACAATTAACTATCAGTTTTTCGTCCGATTCCAAAATCTTTGACTCACAGCAGAACGGCCATAAGGTGCCCGAGGCAGCAATAGACCCATGGAGAAAAGTCTGCTGGAGGACGATGTATTGAATCGGGACTCAATTTGAGTGTACCATCGTCATTAGGAGGCCCTGAACGTTACAATTCACTATCAGTTTTTCGTCCGATTCAAAAATCTTTGAGTCACAGCAGAACGGCCATAATGTGCCCGAGGCAGCAATAGACCCATGGAGACAAGTCGGCTGGAAGACGATGTATTGAATCAGGACGCAATTTGAGTGATCCATCGTCATTAGGTGGCCCTGAAAGTTACAATTCACTATCAGTTTTTCGTCCGATTCGAAAACTTTGACTCACAGCAGAACGGCCATAAGGTGCCCGAGGCAGCAATGGACCCATGAAGACAAGTCGGCTGGAGGACGATGTATTGAATCGGGACGCAATTTGAATGATCCATCGTCATTAGGTGGCCGTGAATGTCACAATTCACTATCAGTTTTTCGTCAGATTCGAAAATCTTTGACTCACAGCAGAACGGCCATAACGTGCCCGAGGCAGCAATAGACCCAAGGAGACAAGTCTGCTGGAGGACGATGTATTGAATCGGGACGCAATTTGAGTGATCCATCGTCATTTAGTGGCCCTGAACGCTACAATTCACTATCAGTTTTTCGTCCGATTCGAAAATCTTTGACTCACAGCAGAACGGCCATAAGGTGCCCGAGGCAGCAATAGACCCATGGAGACAAGTCGGCTGGAGGACGATGTATTGAATCGAGACGCAATTTGAGTGTTCCATCGTCATTAGGTGGCCCTGAATGTTGCAATTCACTATCAGTTTTTCGTCAGATTCGAAAATCTTTGACTCACAGCAGAACGGCCATAAGGTGCCCGAGGCAGCAATAGACCCATGGAGTCAAGTCGGCTGGAGGACGATGTATTGAATCGGGACGCAATTTGTGTGGTCCATCGTCATTAGGTGGCCCTGAATGTTACAATTAACTATCAGTTTTTCGTCCGATTCCAAAATCTTTGACTCACAGCAGAACGGCCATAAGGTGCCCGAGGCAGCAATAGACCCATGGAGAAAAGTCTGCTGGAGGACGATGTATTGAATCGGGACTCAATTTGAGTGTACCATCGTCATTAGGAGGCCCTGAACGTTACAATTCACTATCAGTTTTTCGTCCGATTCAAAAATCTTTGAGTCACAGCAGAACGGCCATAATGTGCCCGAGGCAGCAATAGACCCATGGAGACAAGTCGGCTGGAAGACGATGTATTGAATCAGGACGCAATTTGAGTGATCCATCGTCATTAGGTGGCCCTGAAAGTTACAATTCACTATCAGTTTTTCGTCCGATTCGAAAACTTTGACTCACAGCAGAACGGCCATAAGGTGCCCGAGGCAGCAATGGACCCATGAAGACAAGTCGGCTGGAGGACGATGTATTGAATCGGGACGCAATTTGAATGATCCATCGTCATTAGGTGGCCGTGAATGTCACAATTCACTATCAGTTTTTCGTCAGATTCGAAAATCTTTGACTCACAGCAGAACGGCCATAACGTGCCCGAGGCAGCAATAGACCCATGGAGACAAGTCTGCTGGAGGACGATGTATTGAATCGGGACGCAATTTGAGTGATCCATCGTCATTTAGTGGCCCTGAACGCTACAATTCACTATCAGTTTTTCGTCCGATTCGAAAATCTTTGACTCACAGCAGAACGGCCATAAGGTGCCCGAGGCAGCAATAGACCCATGGAGACAAGTCTGCTGGAGGACGATGTATTGAATCGGGACGCAATTTGAGTGATTCATCGTAATTAGGTGGCCGTGAACGTTACAATTCACTATCAGTTTTTCGTCCGATTCGAAAATCTTTGACTCACAGCAGAACGGCCATAAGGTGCCCGAGGCAGCAATAGACCCATGGAGACAAGTCGGCTGGAGGACGATGTATTGAATCGGGACGCAATTTGAGTGATCCATCGTCATTAGGAGGCCCTGAACGTTACAATTCACTATCAGTTTTTCGTCCGATTCGAAAATCTTTGAGTCACAGCAGAAAGGCCATAAGGTGCCCGAGGCAGCAATAGACCCATGGAGACAAGTCGGCTGGAGAACGATGTATTTAATCGAGACGCAATTTAAGTGTTCCATCGTTTTTAGGTGGCCCTGAATATTACAATTCACTATCAGTTTTTCGTCAGATTCGAAAATCTTTGACTCACAGCAGAACGGCCATAATGTGCCCGAGGCAGCAATGGACCCATGAGGACAATTCGGCTGGAGGACGATGTATTGAATCGGGACGCAATTTGAGTGATCCATCGTCATTACGTGGCCCTGAACGTTACAATTCACTATCAGTTTTTCGTCCGATTCGAAAATCTTTGACTCACAGCCGAACGGCCATAAGGTGCCCGAGGCAGCAATGGACCCATGAAGACAAGTCGGCTGGAGGACGATGTATTGAATCGGGACGCATTTTGAGTGATCCATCGTCATTAGGTGGCCGTGAATGTCACAATTCACTATCAGTTTTTCGTCAGATTCGAAAATCTTTGACTCACAGCAGAACGGCCATAATGTGCCCGAGGCAGCAATAGACCCATGGAGACAAGTCTGCTGGAGGACGATGTATTGAATCGGGACGCAATTTGAGTGATCCATCGTCATTTAGTGGCCCTGAACGCTACAATTCACTATCAGTTTTTCGTCCGATTCGAAAATCTTTGACTCACAGCAGAACGGCCATAAGGTGCCCGAGGCAGCAATAGACCCATGGAAACAAGTCTGCTGGACGACGATGTATTGAATCGGGACGCAATTTGAGTGTTCCATCGTCATTAGGAGGCCCTGAACGTTACAATTCACTATCAGTTTTTCGTCCGATTCGAAAATCTTTGAGTCACAGCAGAACGGCCATAATGTGCCCGAGGCAGCAATAGACCCATGGAAACAAGTCTGCTGGACGACGATGTATTGAATCGGGACGCAATTTGAGTGATCCATCGTCATTAGGTGGCCCTGAACGTTACAATTCACTATCAGTTTTTCGTCCGATTCGGAAATCTTTGACTCACAGCAGAACGGCCATAAGGTGCCCGAGGCAGCAATAGAGGAGGACGATGCATTGAATCGGAACGCAATTTGAGTGTTCCTTCGTCATTAGGAGGCCCTGAACGTTACAAATCTCTATCAGTTTTTCGTCAGATTCGAAAATCTTTGACTCACAGCAGAACGGCCATAAGGTGCCCAGGGCAGCAATAGACCCATGGAGACAAGTCTGCTGGAGGACTATGTATTGAATCGGGACGCAATTTGAGTGTTCCATCGTCATTAGGAGGCCCTGAACGTTACAATTCACTATCAGTTTTTCGTCCGATTCGAAAATCTTTGAGTCACAGCAGAACGGCCATAAGGTGCCCGAGGCAGCAATAGACCCATGGAGACAAGTCGGCTGGAGGACGTTGTATTGAATCGGGACGCAATTTGAGTGATCCATCGTCATTACGTGGCCCTGAATGTTACAATTCACTATCAGTTTTTCGTCAGATTCGAAAATCTTTGACTCACAGCAGAACGGCCATAAGGTGCCCGAGGCAGCAATAGACCCATGGAGACAAGTCTGCTGGAGGACGATGTATTGAATCGGGACGCAATTTGAGTGATTCATCGTAATTAGGTGGCCGTGAACGTTACAATTCACTATCAGTTTTTCGTCCGATTCGAAAATCTTTGACTGACAGCAGAACGGCCATAAGGTGCCCGAGGCAGCAATAGACCCATGGAGACAAGTCGGCTGGAGGACGATGTATTGAATCGGGACGCAATTTGAGTGATCCATCGTCATTAGGAGGCCCTGAACGTTACAATTCACTATCAGTTTTTCGTCCGATTCGAAAATCTTTGAGTCACAGCAGAAAGACCATATGGTGCCCGAGGCAGCAATAGACCCATGGAGACAAGTCGGCTGGAGAACGATGTATTTCATCGAGACGCAATTTAAGTGTTCCATCGTTTTTAGGTGGCCCTGAATATTACAATTCACTATCAGTTTTTCGTCAGATTCGAAAATCTTTGACTCACAGCAGAACGGCCGTAAGGTGCCCGAGGCAGCTATAGACCCATGGAGTCAAGTCGGCTGGAGGACGATGTATTGAATCGGGACGCAATTTGTATGGTCCATCGTCATTAGGTGGCCCTGAATGTTACAATTCACTATCAGTTTTTCGTCCGATTCGAAAATCTCTGACTCACAGCAGAACGGCCATAAGGTGCCCGAGGCAGCAATAGACCCATGGAGACAAGTCTGCTGGAGGACTATGTATTGAATTGGGACGCAATTTGAGTGTTCCATCGTCATTAGGAGGCCCTGAACGTTACAATTCACTATCAGTTTTTCGTCCGATTCGAAAATCTTTGACTCACAGCAGAACGGCCATAATGTGCCCGAGGCAGCAATAGACACATGGAAACAAGTCTGCTGGAGGACGATGTATTGAATCGGGACGCAATTTGAGTGATCCATCGTCATTACGTGGCCCTGAATGTTACAATTCACTATCAGTTTTTCGTCCGATTCAAAATCTTTGACTCACAGCAGAACGGCCATAAGGTGCCCGAGGCAGCAATGGACCCATGAAGACAAGTCGGCTGGAGGACGATGTATTGAATCGGGACGCAATTTGAGTGTTCCATCGTCATTAGGAGGCCATGAATGTTACAATTCACTATCAGTTTTTCGTCCGATTCGAAAATCTTTGACTCACAGCAGAACGGCCATAAGGTGCCCGAGGCAGCTATAGACCCATGGTGACAAGTCTGCTGGACGACGATGTATTGAATCGGGACGCAATTTGAGTGATCCATCGTCATTAGGTGGCCCTGAACGTTACAATTCACTATCAGTTTTTCGTCCGATTCGGAAATCTTTGACTCACAGCAGAACGGCCATAAGGTGCCCGAGGCAGCAATAGAGGAGGACGATGTATTGAATCGGGAGGCAATTTGAGTGTTCCATCGTCATTAGGAGGCCCTGAACGTTACAATTCACTATCAGTTTTTCGTCCGATTCGAAAATCTTTGAGTCACAGCAGAAATGCCATAAGGTGCCCTAGGCAGCAATAGACCCGTGGAGACAAGTCGGCTGGAGAACGATGTATTTAATCGAGACGCAATTTAAGTGTTCCATCGTTTTTAGGTGGCCCTGAATATTACAATTCACTATCAGTTTTTCGTCCGATTCGAAAATCTTTGACTCACAGCAGAACGGCCATAAGGTGCCCGAGGCAGCAATAGACCCATGGTGACAAGTCGGCTGGAGGACGATGTATTGAATCGGGACGCAATTTGAGTGATCCATCGTCATTAGGAGGCCCTGAACGTTACAATTCACTATCAGTTTTTCGTCCGATTCGAAAATCTTTGAGTCACAGCAGAAATGCCATAAGGTGCCCGAGGCAGCAATAGACCCATGGAGACAAGTCGGCTGGAGAACGATGTATTTAATCGAGACGCAATTTAAGTGTTCCATCGTTTTTAGGTGGCCCTGAATATTACAATTCACTATCAGTTTTTCGTCAGATTCGAAAATCTTTGACTCACAGCAGAACGGCCATAAGGTGCCCGAGGCAGCTATAGACCCATGGAGTCAAGTCGGCTGGAGGACGATGTATTGAATCGGGACGCAATTTGTATGGTCCATCGTCATTAGGTGGCCCTGAATGTTACAATTCACTATCAGTTTTTCGTCCGATTCGGAAATCTTTGACTCACAGCAGAACGGCCATAAGGTGCCCGAGGCAGCAATAGAGGAGGACGATGTATTGAATCGGGAGGCAATTTGAGTGTTCCATCGTCATTAGGAGGCCCTGAACGTTACAATTCACTATCAGTTTTTCGTCCGATTCGAAAATCTTTGACTCACAGCAGAACGGCCATAATGTGCCCGAGGCAGCAATAGACACATGGAAACAAGTCTGCTGGAGGACGATGTATTGAATCGGGACGCAATTTGAGTGATCCATCGTCATTACGTGGCCCTGAATGTTACAATTCACTATCAGTTTTTCGTCCGATTCGAAAATCTTTG
This sequence comes from Schistocerca cancellata, assembly GCF_023864275.1. Taxonomy (NCBI): domain Eukaryota; kingdom Metazoa; phylum Arthropoda; class Insecta; order Orthoptera; family Acrididae; genus Schistocerca; species Schistocerca cancellata. Next base: position 1,900,032 of record NW_026047130.1, on the reverse strand, counting down.
ACTCACAGCAGAACGGCCATAAGGTGCCCGAGGCAGCAATGGACCCATGAAGACAAGTCGGCTGGAGGACGATGTATTGAATCGGGACGCAATTTGAGTGATCCATCGTCATTAGGTGGCCGTGAATGTCACAATTCACTATCAGTTTTTCGTCAGATTCGAAAATCTTTGACTCACAGCAGAACGGCCATAAGGTGCCCGAGGCAGCAATAGACCCATGGAGACAAGTCTGCTGGAGGACGATGTATTGAATCGGGACGCAATTTGAGTGATCCATCGTCATTTAGTGGCCCTGAACGCTACAATTCACTATCAGTTTTTCGTCAGATTCGAAAATCTTTGACTCACAGCAGAACGGCCATAAGGTGCCCGAGGCAGCAATAGACCCATGGAGACAAGTCGGCTGGAGAACGATGTATTTAATCGAGACGCAATTTAAGTGTTCCATCGTTTTTAGGTGGCACTGAATATTACAATTCACTATCAGTTTTTCGTCAGATTCGAAAATCTTTGACTCACAGCAGAACGGCCATAAGGTGCCCGAGGCAGCTATAGACCCATGGAGTCAAGTCGGCTGGAGGACGATGTATTGAATCGGGACGCAATTTGTATGGTCCATCGTCATTAGGTGGCCCTGAATGTTACAATTCACTATCAGTTTTTCGTCCGATTCGAAAATCTCTGACTCACAGCAGAACGGCCATAAGGTGCCCGAGGCAGCAATAGACATATGGAGACAAGTCTGCTGGAGGACTATGTATTGAATTGGGACGCAATTTGAGTGTTCCATCGTCATTCGGAGGCCCTGAACGTTACAATTCACTATCAGTTTTTCGTCCGATTCGAAAATCTTTGACTCACAGCAGAACGGCCATAATGTGCCCGAGGCAGCAATAGACACATGGAAACAAGTCTGCTGGAGGACGATGTATTGAATCGGGACGCAATTTGAGTGATCCATCGTCATTACGTGGCCCTGAATGTTACAATTCACTATCAGTTTTTCGTCCGATTCGAAAATCTTTGACTCACAGCAGAACGGCCATAAGGTGCCCGAGGCAGCAATAGACCCATGGAGACAAGTCGGCTGGAGGACGATGTATTGAATCGGGACGCAATTTGAGTGATCCATCGTCATTACGTGGCCCTGAATGTTACAATTCACTATCAGTTTTTCGTTAGATTGGAAAATCTTTGACTCACAGCAGAACGGCCATAGGGTGCCCGAGGCAGCAATAGGCCCATGGAGACAAGTCTGCTGGAGGACGATGTATTGAATCGGGACGCAATTTGAGTGATTCATCGTCATTAGGTGGCCGTGAACGTTACAATTCACTATCAGTCTTTCGTCAGATTCGAAATTCTTTGACTCACAGCAGAACGGCCATAAGGTGCCCGAGGCAGCAATGGACCCATGAAGACAAGTCGGCTGGAGGACGATGTATTGAATCGGGACGCAATTTGAGTGTTCCATCGTCATTAGGAGGCCCTGAACGTTACAATTCACTATCAGTTTTTCGTCCGATTCGAAAATCTTTGAGTCACAGGAGAACGGCCATAATGTGCCCGAGGCAGCAATAGACCCATGGAAACAAGTCTGCTGGAGGACGATGTATTGAATCGGGACGCAATTTGAGTGACCCATCGTCATTAGGAGGCCCTGAACGTTACAATTCACTATCAGTTTTTCGTCCGATTCGAAAATCTTTGACTCACAGCAGAACGGCCATAAGGTGCCCGAGGCAGCATTAGACCCATGGAGACAAGTCTGCTGGAGGACGATGTATTGAATCGGGACGCAATTTTAGTGTTCCATCGTCTTTAGGAGGCCATGAATGTTACAATTCACTATCAGTTTTTCGTCCGATTCGAAAATCTTTGACTCACAGCAGAACGGCCATAAGGTGCCCGAGGCAGCAATAGACCCATGGTGACAAGTCTGCTGGACGACGATGTATTGAATCGGGACGCAATTTGAGTGATCCATCGTCATTAGGTGGCCCTGAACGTTACAATTCACTATCAGTTTTTCGTCCGATTCGGAAATCTTTGACTCACAGCAGAACGGCCATAAGGTGCCTGAGGCAGCAATAGAGGAGGACGATGTATTGAATCGGGAGGCAATTTGAGTGTTCCATCGTCATTAGGAGGCCCTGAACGTTACAATTCACTATCAGTTTTTCGTCCGATTCGAAAATCTTTGCCTCACAGCAGAACGGCCATAATGTGCCCGAGGTAGCAATAGACACATTGAAACAAGTCTGCTGGAGGACGATGTATTGAATCGGGACGCAATTTGAGTGATCCATCGTCATTACGTGGCCCTGAATGTTACAATTCACTATCAGTTTTTCGTCCGATTCGAAAATCTTTGACTCACAGCAGAACGGCCATAAGGTGCCCGAGGCAGCAATGGACCCATGAAGACAAGTCGGCTGGAGGACGATGTATTGAATCGGGACGCAATTTGAGTGTTCCATCGTCATTAGGAGGCCCTGAACGTTACAATTCACTATCAGTTTTTCGTCCGATTCGAAAATCTTTGAGTCACAGCAGAACGGCCATAATGTGCCCGAGGCAGCAATAGACCCATGGAAACAAGTCTGCTGGAGGACGATGTATTGAATCGGGACGCAATTTGAGTGACCCATCGTCATTAGGAGGCCCTGAACGTTACAATTCACTATCAGTTTTTCGTCCGATTCGAAAATCTTTGACTCACAGCAGAACGGCCATAAGGTGCCCGAGGCAGCAATAGACCCATGGAGACAAGTCTGCTGGAGGACGATGTATTGAATCGGGACGCAATTTGAGTGTTCCATCGTCATTAGGAGGCCATGAATGTTACAATTCACTATCAGTTTTTCGTCCGATTCGAAAATCTTTGACTCACAGCAGAACGGCCATAAGGTGCCCGAGGCAGCAATAGACCCATGGTGACAAGTCTGCTGGACGACGATGTATTGAATCGGGACGCAATTTGAGTGATCCATCGTCATTAGGTGGCCCTGAACGTTACAATTCACTATCAGTTTTTCGTCCGATTCGGAAATCTTTGACTCACAGCAGAACGGCCATAAGGTGCCCGAGGCAGCAATAGAGGAGGACGATGTATTGAATCGGGACACAATTTGAGTGTTCCATCGTCATTAGGAGGCCCTGAACGTTACAAATCTCTATCAGTTTTTCGTCAGATTTGAAAATCTTTGACTCACAGCAGAACGGCCATAAGGTGCCCAGGGCAGCAATAGACCCATGAAGACAAGTCTGCTGGAGGACTATGTATTGAATCGGGACGCAATTTGAGTGTTCCATCGTCATTAGGAGGCCCTGAACGTTGCAATTCACTATCAGTTTTTCGTCCGATTCGAAAATTTTTTGAGTCACAGCAGAGCGGCCATAAGGTGCCCGAGGCAGCAATAGACGCATGGAGACAAGTCGGCTGGAGGACGATGTATTGAATCGGGACGCAATTTGAGTGATCCATCGTCATTACGTGGCCCTGAATGTTACAATTCACTATCAGTTTTTCGTCAGATTCGAAAATCTTTGACTCACAGCAGAACGGCCATAAGGTGCCCGAGGCAGCAATAGACCCATGGAGACAAGTCTGCTGGAGGACGATGTATTGAATCGGGACGCAATTTGAGTGATTCATCGTAATTAGGTGGCCGTGAACGTTACAATTCACTATCAGTTTTTCGTCCGATTCGAAAATCTTTGACTCACAGCAGAACGGCCATAAGGTGCCCGAGGCAGCAATAGACCCATGGAGACAAGTCGGCTGGAGGACGATGTACTGAATCGGGACGCAATTTGAGTGATCCATCGTCATTAGGAGGCCCTGAACGTTACAATTCACTATCAGTTTTTCGTCCGATTCGAAAATCTTTGGGTCACAGCAGAAATGCCATAAGGTGCCCGAGGCAGCAATAGACCCATGGAGACAAGTCGGCTGGAGAACGATGTATTTAATCGAGACGCAATTTTAGTGTTCCATCGTTTTTAGGTGGCCCTGAATATTACAATTCACTATCAGTTTTTCGTCAGATTCGAAAATCTTTGACTCACAGCAGAACGGCCATAAGGTGCCCGAGGCAGCTATAGACCCATGGAGTCAAGTCGGCTGGAGGACGATGTATTGAATCGGGACGCAATTTGTATGGTCCATCGTCATTAGGTGGCCCTGAATGTTACAATTCACTATCAGTTTTTCGTCCGATTCGAAAATCTCTGACTCACAGCAGAACGGCCATAAGGTGCCCGAGGCAGCAATAGACCCATGGAGACAAGTCTGCTGGAGGACTATGTATTGAATTGGGACGCAATTTGAGTGTTCCATCGTCATTAGGAGGCCCTGAACGTTACAATTCACTATCAGTTTTTCGTCCGATTCGAAAATCTTTGACTCACAGCAGAACGGCCATAATGTGCCCGAGGCAGCAATAGACACATGGAAACAAGTCTGCTGGAGGACGATGTATTGAATCGGGACGCAATTTGAGTGATCCATCGTCATTACGTGGCCCTGAATGTTACAATTCACTATCAGTTTTTCGTCCGATTCGAAAATCTTTGACTCACAGCAGAACGGCCATAAGGTGCCCGAGGCAGCAATGGACCCATGAAGACAAGTCGGCTAGAGGACGATGTATTGAATCGGGACGCAATTTGAGTGATCCATCGTCATTAGGTGGCCGTGAATGTCACAATTCACTATCAGTTTTTCGTCAGATTCGAATATCTTTGTCTCACAGCAGAACGGCCATAAGGTGCCCGAGGCAGCAATAGACCCATGGAGACAAGTCTGCTGGAGGACGATGTATTGAATCGGGACGCAATTTGAGTGATCTATCGTCATTTAGTGGCCCTGAACGCTTCAATTCACTATCAGTTTTTCGTCCGATTCGAAAATCTTTGACTCACAGCAGAACGGCCATAAGGTGCCCGAGGCAGCAATAGACCCATGGAGACAAGTCGGCTGGAGGACGATGTATTGAATCGGGACGCAATTTGAGTGATCCATCGTCATTACGTGGCCCTGAATGTTACAATTCACTATCAGTTTTTCGTTAGATTGGAAAATCTTTGACTCACAGCAGAACGGCCATAGGGTGCCCGAGGCAGCAATAGGCCCATGGAGACAATGCTGCTGGAGGACGATGTATTGAATCGGGACGCAATTTGAGTGATTCATCGTCATTAGGTGGCCGTGAACGTTACAATTCACTATCAGTCTTTCGTCAGATTCGAAATTCTTTGACTCACAGCAGAACGGCCATAAGGTGCCCGAGGCAGCAATAGACCCATGGAGACAAGTCGGCTGGAGAACGATGTATTTAATCGAGACGCAATTTGAGTGTTCCATCGTCATTAGGTGGCCCTGAATGTTACAATTCACTATCAGTTTTTCGTCAGATTCGAAAATCTTTGACTCACAGCAGAACGGCCATAAGGTGCCCGAGGCAGCAATAGACCCATGGAGTCAAGTCGGCTGGAGGACGATGTATTGAATCGGGACGCAATTTGAGTGACCCATCGTCATTAGGAGGCCCTGAACGTTACAATTCACTATCAGTTTTTCGTTCGATTCGAAAATCTTTGACTCACAGCAGAACGGCCATAAGGTGCCCGAGGCAGCAATAGACCCATGGAGACAAGTCTGCTGGAGGACGATGTATTGAATCGGGACGCAATTTGAGTGTTCCATCGTCATTAGGAGGCCATGAATGTTACAATTCACTATCAGTTTTTCGTCCGATTCGAAAATCTTTGACTCACAGCAGAACGGCCATAAGGTGCCCGAGGCAGCAATAGACCCATGGTGACAAGTCTGCTGGACGACGATGTATTGAATCGGGACGCAATTTGAGTGATCCATCGTCATTAGGTGGCCCTGAACGTTACAGTTCACTATCAGTTTTTCGTCCGATTCGGAAATCTTTGACTCACAGCAGAACGGCCATAAGGTGCCCGAGGCAGCAATAGAGGAGGACGATGTATTGAATCGGGAGGCAATTTGAGTGTTCCATCGTCATTAGGAGGCCCTGAACGTTACAATTCACTATCAGTTTTTCGTCCGATTCGAAAATCTTTGACTCACAGCAGAACGGCCATAATGTGCCCGAGGCAGCAATAGACACATGGAAACAAGTCTGCTGGAGGACGATGTATTGAATCGGGACGCAATTTGAGTGATTCATCGTCATTACGTGGCCCTGAATGTTACAATTCACTATCAGTTTTTCGTCCGATTCGAAAATCTTTGACTCACAGCAGAACGGCCATAAGGTGCCCGAGGCAGCAATGGACCCATGAAGACAAGTAGGCTGGAGGACGATGTATTGAATCGGGACGCAATTTGAGTGTTCCATCGTCATTAGGAGGCCCTGAACGTTACAATTCACTATCAGTTTTTCGTCCGATTCGAAAATCTTTGAGTCACAGCAGAACGGCCATAATGTGCCCGAGGCAGCAATAGACCCATGGAAACAAGTCTGCTGGAGGACGATGTATTGAATCGGGACGCAATTTGAGTGACCCATCGTCATTAGGAGGCCCTGAACGTTACAATTCACTATCAGTTTTTCGTCCGATTCGAAAATCTTTGACTCACAGCAGAACGGCCATAAGGTGCCCGAGGCAGCAATATACCCATGGAGACAAGTCTGCTGGAGGACGATGTATTGAATCGGGACGCAATTTGAGTGTTCCATCGTCATTAGGAGGCCATGAATGTTACAATTCACTATCAGTTTTTCGTCCGATTCGAAAATCTTTGACTCACAGCAGAACGGCCATAAGGTGCCCGAGGCAGCAATAGACCCATGGTGACAAGTCTGCTGGACGACGATGTATTGAATCGGGACGCAATTTGAGTGATCCATCGTCATTAGGTGGCCCTGAACGTTACAATTCACTATCAGTTTTTCGTCCGATTCGGAAATCTTTGACTCACAGCAGAACGGCCATAAGGTGCCCGAGGCAGCATTAGAGGAGGACGATGTATTGAATCGGGAGGCAATTTGAGTGTTCCATCGTCATTAGGAGGCCCTGAATGTTACAAATCTCTATCAGTTTTTCGTCAGATTTGAAAATCTTTGACTCACAGCAGAACGGCCATAAGGTGCCCAGGGCAGCAATAGACCCATGAAGACAAGTCTGCTGGAGGACTATGTATTGAATCGGGACGCAATTTGAGTGTTCCATCGTCATTAGGAGGCCCTGAACGTTGCAATTCACTATCAGTTTTTCGTCCGATTCGAAAATTTTTTGAGTCACAGCAGAGCGGCCATAAGGTGCCCGAGGCAGCAATAGACGCATGGAGACAAGTCGGCTGGAGGACGATGTATTGAATCGGGACGCAATTTGAGTGATCCATCGTCATTACGTGGCCCTGAATGTTACAATTCACTATCAGTTTTTCGTCAGATTCGAAAATCTTTGACTCACAGCAGAACGGCCATAAGGTGCCCAGGGCAGCAATAGACCCATGGAGACAAGTCTGCTGGAGGACGATGTATTGAATCGGGACGCAATTTGAGTGATTCATCGTAATTAGGTGGCCGTGAACGTTACAATTCACTATCAGTTTTTCGTCCGATTCGAAAATCTTTGACTCACAGCAGAACGGCCATAAGGTGCCCGAGGCAGCAATAGACCCATGGAGACAAGTCGGCTGGAGGACGATGTATTGAATCGGGACGCAATTTGAGTGATCCATCGTCATTAGGAGGCCCTGAACGTTACAATTCACTATCAGTTTTTCGTCCGATTCGAAAATCTTTGAGTCACAGCAGAAATGCCATAAGGTGCCCGAGGCAGCAATAGACCCATGGAGACAAGTCGGCTGGAGAACGATGTATTTAATCGAGACGCAATTTAAGTGTTCCATCGTTTTTAGGTGGCCCTGAATATTACAATTCACTATCAGTTTTTCGTCAGATTCGAAAATCTTTGACTCACAGCAGAACGGCCATAAGGTGCCCGAGGCAGCTATAGACCCATGGAGTCAAGTCGGCTGGAGGACGATGTATTGAATCGGGACGCAATTTGTATGGTCCATCGTCATTAGGTGGCCCTGAATGTTACAATTCACTATCAGTTTTTCGTCCGATTCGAAAATCTCTGACTCACAGCAGAACGGCCATAAGGTGCCCGAGGCAGCAATAGACCCATGGAGACAAGTCTGCTGGACGACTATGTATTGAATTGGGACGCAATTTGAGTTTTCCATCGTCATTAGGAGGCCCTGAACGTTACAATTCACTATCAGTTTTTCGTCCGATTCGAAAATCTTAGACTCAAAGCAGAACGGCCATAATGTGCCCGAGGCAGCAATAGACACATGGAAACAAGTCTGCTGGAGGACGATGTATTGAATCGGGACGCAATTTGAGTGATCCATCGTCATTACGTGGCCCTGAATGTTACAATTCACTATCAGTTTTTCGTCCGATTCGAAAATCTGACTCACAGCAGAACGGCCATAAGGTGCCCGAGGCAGCAATGGACCCATGAAGACAAGTCGGCTAGAGGACGATGTATTGAATCGGGACGCAATTTGAGTGATCCATCGTCATTAGGTGGCCGTGAATGTCACAATTCACTATCAGTTTTTCGTCAGATTCGAAAATCTTTGTCTCACAGCAGAACGGCCATAAGGTGCCCGAGGCAGCAATTGACCCATGGAGACAAGTCTGCTGGAGGACGATGTATTGAATCGGGACGCAATTTGAGTGATCCATCGTCATTTAGTGGCCCTGAACGCTACAATTCACTATCAGTTTTTCGTCCGATTCGAAAATCTTTGACTCACAGCAGAACGGCCATAAGGTGCCCGAGGCAGCAATAGACCCATGGAGACAAGGCTGCTGGAGGACGATGTATTGAATCGGGACGCAATTTGAGTGATCCATCGTCATTACGTGGCCCTGAATGTTACAATTCACTATCAGTTTTTCGTTAGATTGGAAAATCTTTGACTCACAGCAGAACGGCCATAGGGTGCCCGAGGCAGCAATAGGCCCATGGAGACAAGTCTGCTGGAGGACGATGTATTGAATCGGGACGCAATTTGAGTGATTCATCGTCATTAGGTGGCCGTGAACGTTACTATTCACTATCAGTCTTTCGTCAGATTCGAAATTCTTTGACTCACTGCAGAACGGCCATAAGGTGCCCGAGGCAGCAATAGACCCATGGAGACAAGTCGGCTGGAGAACGATGTATTTAATCGAGACCCAATTTGAGTGTTCCATCGTCATTAGGTGGCCCTGAATGTTACAATTCACTATCAGTTTCTCGTCAGATTCGAAAATCTTTGACTCACTGCAGAACGGCCATAAGGTGCCCGAGGCAGCAATAGACCCATGGAGTCAAGTCGGCTGGAGGACGATGTATTGAATCGGGACGCAATTTGTATGGTCCATCGTCATTAGGTGGCCCTGAATGTTACAATTCACTATCAGTTTCTCGTCAGATTCGAAAATCTTTGACTCACAGCAGAACGGCCATAAGGTGCCCGAGGCAGCAATAGACCCATGGAGTCAAGTCGGCTGGAGGACGATGTATTGAATCGGGACGCAATTTATATGGTCCATCGTCATTAGGTGGCCCTGAATGTTACAATTCACTATCAGTTTTTCGTCCGATTCGAAAATCTCTGACTCACAGCAGAACGGCCATAGGGTGCCCGAGGCAGCAATAGACCCATGGAGACAAGTCTGCTGGAGGACTATGTATTGAATCGGGACGCAATTTGAGTGTTCCATCGTCATTAGGAGGCCCTGATCGTTACAATTCACTATCAGTTTTTCGTCCGATTCGAAAATCTTTGAGTCACAGCAGAACGGCCATAATGTGCCCGAGGCAGCAATAGACCCATGGAAACAAGTCTGCTGGAGGACGATGTATTGAATCGGGACGCAATTTGAGTGATCCCTCGTCATTAGGAGGCCCTGAACGTTACAATTCACTATCAGTTTTTCGTCCGATTCGAAAATCTTTGACTCACAGCAGAACGGCCATAAGGTGCCCGAGGCAGCAATAGACCCATGGAGACAAGTCGGCTGGAGGACGATGTATTGAATCGAGACGCAATTTGAGTGTTCCATCGTCATTAGGTGGCCCTGAATGTTGCAATTCACTATCAGTTTTTCGTCAGATTCGAAAATTTTTGACTCACAGCAGAACGGCCATAAGGTGCCCGAGGCAGCAATAGACCCATGGAGTCAAGTCGGCTGGAGGACGATGTATTGAATCGGGACGCAATTTGTGTGGTCCATCGTCATTAGGTGGCCCTGAATGTTACAATTAACTATCAGTTTTTCGTCCGATTCCAAAATCTTTGACTCACAGCAGAACGGCCATAAGGTGCCCGAGGCAGCAATAGACCCATGGAGAAAAGTCTGCTGGAGGACGATGTATTGAATCGGGACTCAATTTGAGTGTACCATCGTCATTAGGAGGCCCTGAACGTTACAATTCACTATCAGTTTTTCGTCCGATTCAAAAATCTTTGAGTCACAGCAGAACGGCCATAATGTGCCCGAGGCAGCAATAGACCCATGGAGACAAGTCGGCTGGAAGACGATGTATTGAATCAGGACGCAATTTGAGTGATCCATCGTCATTAGGTGGCCCTGAAAGTTACAATTCACTATCAGTTTTTCGTCCGATTCGAAAACTTTGACTCACAGCAGAACGGCCATAAGGTGCCCGAGGCAGCAATGGACCCATGAAGACAAGTCGGCTGGAGGACGATGTATTGAATCGGGACGCAATTTGAATGATCCATCGTCATTAGGTGGCCGTGAATGTCACAATTCACTATCAGTTTTTCGTCAGATTCGAAAATCTTTGACTCACAGCAGAACGGCCATAACGTGCCCGAGGCAGCAATAGACCCAAGGAGACAAGTCTGCTGGAGGACGATGTATTGAATCGGGACGCAATTTGAGTGATCCATCGTCATTTAGTGGCCCTGAACGCTACAATTCACTATCAGTTTTTCGTCCGATTCGAAAATCTTTGACTCACAGCAGAACGGCCATAAGGTGCCCGAGGCAGCAATAGACCCATGGAGACAAGTCGGCTGGAGGACGATGTATTGAATCGAGACGCAATTTGAGTGTTCCATCGTCATTAGGTGGCCCTGAATGTTGCAATTCACTATCAGTTTTTCGTCAGATTCGAAAATCTTTGACTCACAGCAGAACGGCCATAAGGTGCCCGAGGCAGCAATAGACCCATGGAGTCAAGTCGGCTGGAGGACGATGTATTGAATCGGGACGCAATTTGTGTGGTCCATCGTCATTAGGTGGCCCTGAATGTTACAATTAACTATCAGTTTTTCGTCCGATTCCAAAATCTTTGACTCACAGCAGAACGGCCATAAGGTGCCCGAGGCAGCAATAGACCCATGGAGAAAAGTCTGCTGGAGGACGATGTATTGAATCGGGACTCAATTTGAGTGTACCATCGTCATTAGGAGGCCCTGAACGTTACAATTCACTATCAGTTTTTCGTCCGATTCAAAAATCTTTGAGTCACAGCAGAACGGCCATAATGTGCCCGAGGCAGCAATAGACCCATGGAGACAAGTCGGCTGGAAGACGATGTATTGAATCAGGACGCAATTTGAGTGATCCATCGTCATTAGGTGGCCCTGAAAGTTACAATTCACTATCAGTTTTTCGTCCGATTCGAAAACTTTGACTCACAGCAGAACGGCCATAAGGTGCCCGAGGCAGCAATGGACCCATGAAGACAAGTCGGCTGGAGGACGATGTATTGAATCGGGACGCAATTTGAATGATCCATCGTCATTAGGTGGCCGTGAATGTCACAATTCACTATCAGTTTTTCGTCAGATTCGAAAATCTTTGACTCACAGCAGAACGGCCATAACGTGCCCGAGGCAGCAATAGACCCATGGAGACAAGTCTGCTGGAGGACGATGTATTGAATCGGGACGCAATTTGAGTGATCCATCGTCATTTAGTGGCCCTGAACGCTACAATTCACTATCAGTTTTTCGTCCGATTCGAAAATCTTTGACTCACAGCAGAACGGCCATAAGGTGCCCGAGGCAGCAATAGACCCATGGAGACAAGTCGGCTGGAGGACGATGTATTGAATCGGGACGCAATTTGAGTGATCCATCGTCATTACGTGGCCCTGAATGTTACAATTCACTATCAGTTTTTCGTTAGATTCGAAAATCTTTGACTCACAGCAGAACGGCCATAGGGTGCCCGAGGCAGCAATAGGCCCATGGAGACAAGTCTGCTGGAGGACGATGTATTGAATCGGGACGCAATTTGAGTGATTCATCGTCATTAGGTGGCCGTGAACGTTACAATTCACTATCAGTTTTTCGTCCGATTCGAAATTCTTTGACTCACAGCAGGGCGGTCATAAGGTGCCCGAGGCAGCAATAGACCCATGGAGACAAGTCGGCTGGAGAACGATGTATTTAATCGAGACGCAATTTGAGTGTTCCATCGTCATTAGGTGGCCCTGAATGTTACAATTCACTATCAGTTTTTTGCCAGATTCAAAAATCTTTGACTCACAGCAGAACGGCCATAATGTGCCCGAGGCAGCAATAGACCCATGGAAACAAGTCTGCTGGAGGACGATGTATTGAATCGGGACGCAATTTGAGTGATCCATCGTCATTAGGAGGCCGTGAACGTTACAATTCACTATCAGTTTTTCGTCCGATTCGAAAATCTTTGACTCACAGCAGAACGGCCATAAGGTGCCCGAGGCAGCAATAGAGGAGGACGATGTATTGAATCGGGACGCAATTTGAGTGTTCCATCGTCATTAGGAGGCCCTGAACGTTACAATTCACTATCAGTTTTTCGTCCGATTCGAAAATCTTTGAGTCACAGCAGAACGGCCATAAGGTGCCCGAGGCAGCAATAGACGCATGGAGACAAGTCGGCTGGAGGACGATGTATTGAATCGGGACGCAATTTGAGTAATCCATCGTCATTACGTGGCCCTGAATGTTACAATTCACTATCAGTTTTTTGCCAGATTCGAAAATCTTTGACTCACAGCAGAACGGCCATAATGTGCCCGAGGCAGCAATAGACCCATGGAAACAAGTCTGCTGGAGGACGATGTATTGAATCGGGACGCAATTTGAGTGATCCATCGTCATTAGGAGGCCGTGAACGTTACAATTCACTATCAGTTTTTCGTCCGATTCGAAAATCTTTGACTCACAGCAGAACGGCCATAAGGTGCCCGAGGCAGCAATAGAGGAGGATGATGTATTGAATCGGGACGCAATTTGAGTGTTCCATCGTCATTAGGAGGCCCTGAACGTTACAATTCACTATCAGTTTTTCGTCCGATTCGAAAATCTTTGAGTCACAGCAGAACGGCCATAAGGTGCCCGAGGCAGCAATAGACGCATGGAGACAAGTCGGCTGGAGGACGATGTATTGAATCGGGACGCAATTTGAGTAATCCATCGTCATTACGTGGCCCTGAATGTTACAATTCACTATCAGTTTTTCGTCAGATTCGAAAATCTTTGACTCACAGCAGAACGGCCATAAGGTGCCCGAGGCAGCAATAGACCCATGGAGACAAGTCTGCTGGAGGACGATGTATTGAATCGGGACGCAATTTGAGTGATTCATCGTAATTAGGTGGCCGTGAACGTTACAATTCACTATCAGTTTTTCGTCCGATTCGAAAATCTTTGACTCACAGCAGAACGGCCATAAGGTGCCCGAGGCAGCAATAGACCCATGGAGACAAGTCGGCTGGAGAACGATGTATTTAATCGAGACGCAATTTAAGTGTTCCATCGTTTTTAGGTGGCACTGAATATTACAATTCACTATCAGTTTTTCGTCAGATTCGAAAATCTTTGACTCACAGCAGAACGGCCATAAAGTGCCCGAGGCAGCTATAGACCCATGGAGTCAAGTCGGCTGGAGGACGATGTATTGAATCGGGACGCAATTTGTATGGTCCATCGTCATTAGGTGGCCCTGAATGTTACAATTCACTATCAGTTTTTCGTCCGATTCGAAAATCTCTGACTCACAGCAGAACGGCCATAAGGTGCCCGAGGCAGCAATAGACCCATGGAGACAAGTCTGCTGGACGACTATGTATTGAATTGGGACGCAATTTGAGTGTTCCATCGTCATTAGGAGGCCCTGAACGTTACAATTCACTATCAGTTTTTCGTCCGATTCGAAAATCTTTGACTCAAAGCAGAACGGCCATAATGTGCCCGCGGCAGCAATAGACACATGGAAACAAGTCTGCTGGAGGACGATGTATTGAATCGGGACGCAATTTGAGTGATCCATCGTCATTACGTGGCCCTGAATGTTACAATTCACTATCAGTTTTTCGTCCGATTCGAAAATCTTTGACTCACAGCAGAACGGCCATAAGGTGCCCGAGGCAGCAATGGACCCATGAAGACAAGTCGGCTAGAGGACGATGTATTGAATCGGGACGCAATTTGAGTGATCCATCGTCATTAGGTGGCCGTGAATGTCACAATTCACTATCAGTTTTTCGTCAGATTCGAAAATCTTTGTCTCACAGCAGAACGGCCATAAGGTGCCCGAGGCAGCAATAGACCCATGGAGACAAGTCTGCTGGAGGACGATGTATTGAATCGGGACGCAATTTGAGTGATCCATCGTCATTTAGTGGCCCTGAACGCTACAATTCACTATCAGTTTTTCGTCCGATTCGAAAATCTTTGACTCACAGCAGAACGGCCATAAGGTGCCCGAGGCAGCAATAGACCCATGGAGACAAGGCTGCTGGAGGACGATGTATTGAATCGGGACGCAATTTGAGTGATCCATCGTCATTACGTGGCCCTGAATGTTACAATTCACTATCAGTTTTTCGTTAGATTGGAAAATCTTTGACTCACAGCAGAACGGCCATAGGGTGCCCGAGGCAGCAATAGGCCCATGGAGACAAGTCTGCTGGAGGACGATGTATTGAATCGGGACGCAATTTGAGTGATTCATCGTCATTAGGTGGCCGTGAACGTTACAATTCACTATCAGTCTTTCGTCAGATTCGAAATTCTTTGACTCACAGCAGAACGGCCATAAGGTGCCCGAGGCAGCAATAGACCCATGGAGACAAGTCGGCTGGAGAACGATGTATTTAATCGAGACCCAATTTGAGTGTTCCATCGTCATTAGGTGGCCCTGAATGTTACAATTCACTATCAGTTTTTCGTCAGATTCGAAAATCTTTGACTCACTGCAGAACGGCCATAAGGTGCCCGAGGCAGCAATAGACCCATGGAGTCAAGTCGGCTGGAGGACGATGTATTGAATCGGGACGCAATTTGTATGGTCCATCGTCATTAGGTGGCCCTGAATGTTACAATTCACTATCAGTTTCTCGTCAGATTCGAAAATCTTTGACTCACAGCAGAACGGCCATAAGGTGCCCGAGGCAGCAATAGACCCATGGAGTCAAGTCGGCTGGAGGACGATGTATTGAATCGGGACGCAATTTGTGTGGTCCATCGTCATTAGGTGGCCCTGAATGTTACAATTAACTATCAGTTTTTCGTCCGATTCCAAAATCTTTGACTCACAGCAGAACGGCCATAAGGTGCCCGAGGCAGCAATAGACCCATGGAGAAAAGTCTGCTGGAGGACGATGTATTGAATCGGGACTCAATTTGAGTGTACCATCGTCATTAGGAGGCCCTGAACGTTACAATTCACTATCAGTTTTTCGTCCGATTCAAAAATCTTTGAGTCACAGCAGAACGGCCATAATGTGCCCGAGGCAGCAATAGACCCATGGAGACAAGTCGGCTGGAAGACGATGTATTGAATCAGGACGCAATTTGAGTGATCCATCGTCATTAGGTGGCCCTGAAAGTTACAATTCACTATCAGTTTTTCGTCCGATTCGAAAACTTTGACTCACAGCAGAACGGCCATAAGGTGCCCGAGGCAGCAATGGACCCATGAAGACAAGTCGGCTGGAGGACGATGTATTGAATCGGGACGCAATTTGAATGATCCATCGTCATTAGGTGGCCGTGAATGTCACAATTCACTATCAGTTTTTCGTCAGATTCGAAAATCTTTGACTCACAGCAGAACGGCCATAAGGTGCCCGAGGCAGCAATAGACCCATGGAGACAAGTCGGCTGGAGGACGATGTATTGAATCGGGACGCAATTTGAGTGATCCATCGTCATTACGTGGCCCTGAATGTTACAATTCACTATCAGTTTTTCGTTAGATTCGAAAATCTTTGACTCACAGCAGAACGGCCATAGGGTGCCCGAGGCAGCAATAGGCCCATGGAGACAAGTCTGCTGGAGGACGATGTATTGAATCGGGACGCAATTTGAGTGATTCATCGTCATTAGGTGGCCGTGAACGTTACAATTCACTATCAGTTTTTCGTCCGATTCGAAATTCTTTGACTCACAGCAGGACGGTCATAAGGTGCCCGAGGCAGCAATAGACCCATGGAGACAAGTCGGCTGGAGAACGATGTATTTAATCGAGACGCAATTTGAGTGTTCCATCGTCATTAGGTGGCCCTGAATGTTACAATTCACTATCAGTTTTTTGCCAGATTCAAAAATCTTTGACTCACAGCAGAACGGCCATAATGTGCCCGAGGCAGCAATAGACCCATGGAAACAAGTCTGCTGGAGGACGATGTATTGAATCGGGACGCAATTTGAGTGATCCATCGTCATTAGGAGGCCGTGAACGTTACAATTCACTATCAGTTTTTCGTCCGATTCGAAAATCTTTGACTCACAGCAGAACGGCCATAAGGTGCCCGAGGCAGCAATAGAGGAGGACGATGTATTGAATCGGGACGCAATTTGAGTGTTCCATCGTCATTAGGAGGCCCTGAACGTTACAATTCACTATCAGTTTTTCGTCCGATTCGAAAATCTTTGAGTCACAGCAGAACGGCCATAAGGTGCCCGAGGCAGCAATAGACGCATGGAGACAAGTCGGCTGGAGGACGATGTATTGAATCGGGACGCAATTTGAGTAATCCATCGTCATTACGTGGCCCTGAATGTTACAATTCACTATCAGTTTTTTGCCAGATTCGAAAATCTTTGACTCACAGCAGAACGGCCATAATGTGCCCGAGGCAGCAATAGACCCATGGAAACAAGTCTGCTGGAGGACGATGTATTGAATCGGGACGCAATTTGAGTGATCCATCGTCATTAGGAGGCCGTGAACGTTACAATTCACTATCAGTTTTTCGTCCGATTCGAAAATCTTTGACTCACAGCAGAACGGCCATAAGGTGCCCGAGGCAGCAATAGAGGAGGACGATGTATTGAATCGGGACGCAATTTGAGTGTTCCATCGTCATTAGGAGGCCCTGAACGTTACAATTCACTATCAGTTTTTCGTCCGATTCGAAAATCTTTGAGTCACAGCAGAACGGCCATAAGGTGCCCGAGGCAGCAATAGACGCATGGAGTCAAGTCGGCTGGAGGACGATGTATTGAATCGGGACGCAATTTGAGTAATCCATCGTCATTACGTGGCCCTGAATGTTACAATTCACTATCAGTTTCTCGTCAGATTCGAAAATCTTTGACTCACAGCAGAACGGCCATAAGGTGCCCGAGGCAGCAATAGACCCATGGAGACAAGTCTGCTGGAGGACGATGTATTGAATCGGGACGCAATTTGAGTGATTCATCGTAATTAGGTGGCCGTGAACGTTACAATTCACTATCAGTTTTTCGTCCGATTCGAAAATCTTTGACTCACAGCAGAACGGCCATAAGGTGCCCGAGGCAGCAATAGACCCATGGAGACAAGTCGGCTGGAGAACGATGTATTTAATCGAGACGCAATTTAAGTGTTCCATCGTTTTTAGGTGGCACTGAATATTACAATTCACTATCAGTTTTTCGTCAGATTCGAAAATCTTTGACTCACAGCAGAACGGCCATAAGGTGCCCGAGGCAGCTATAGACCCATGGAGTCAAGTCGGCTGGAGGACGATGTATTGAATCGGGACGCAATTTGTATGGTCCATCGTCATTAGGTGGCCCTGAATGTTACAATTCACTATCAGTTTTTCGTCCGATTCGAAAATCTCTGACTCACAGCAGAACGGCCATAAGGTGCCCGAGGCAGCAATAGACATATGGAGACAAGTCTGCTGGAGGACTATGTATTGAATTGGGACGCAATTTGAGTGTTCCATCGTCATTAGGAGGCCCTGAACGTTACAATTCACTATCAGTTTTTCGTCCGATTCGAAAATCTTTGACTCACAGCAGAACGGCCATAATGTGCCCGAGGCAGCAATAGACACATGGAAACAAGTCTGCTGGAGGACGATGTATTGAATCGGGACGCAATTTGAGTGATCCATCGTCATTACGTGGCCCTGAATGTTACAATTCACTATCAGTTTTTCGTCCGATTCGAAAATCTTTGACTCACAGCAGAACGGCCATAAGGTGCCCGAGGCAGCAATGGACCCATGAAGACAAGTCGGCTGGAGGACGATGTATTGAATCGGGACGCAATTTGAGTGATCCATCGTCATTAGGTGGCCGTGAATGTCACAATTCACTATCAGTTTTTCGTCAGATTCGAAAATCTTTGACTCACAGCAGAACGGCCATAAGGTGCCCGAGGCAGCAATAGACCCATGGAGACAAGTCTGCTGGAGGACGATGTATTGAATCGGGACGCAATTTGAGTGATCCATCGTCATTTAGAGGCCCTGAACGCTACAATTCACTATCAGTTTTTCGTCAGATTCGAAAATCTTTGACTCACAGCAGAACGGCCATAAGGTGCCCGAGGCAGCAATAGACCCATGGAGACAAGTCGGCTGGAGAACGATGTATTTAATCGAGACGCAATTTAAGTGTTCCATCGTTTTTAGGTGGCACTGAATATTACAATTCACTATCAGTTTTTCGTCAGATTCGAAAATCTTTGACTCACAGCAGAACGGCCATAAGGTGCCCGAGGCAGCTATAGACCCATGGAGTCAAGTCGGCTGGAGGACGATGTATTGAATCGGGACGCAATTTGTATGGTCCATCGTCATTAGGTGGCCCTGAATGTTACAATTCACTATCAGTTTTTCGTCCGATTCGAAAATCTCTGACTCACAGCAGAACGGCCATAAGGTGCCCGAGGCAGCAATAGACATATGGAGACAAGTCTGCTGGAGGACTATGTATTGAATTGGGACGCAATTTGAGTGTTCCATCGTCATTAGGAGGCCCTGAACGTTACAATTCACTATCAGTTTTTCGTCCGATTCGAAAATCTTTGACTCACAGCAGAACGGCCATAATGTGCCCGAGGCAGCAATAGACACATGGAAACAAGTCTGCTGGAGGACGATGTATTGAATCGGGACGCAATTTGAGTGATCCATCGTCATTACGTGGCCCTGAATGTTACAATTCACTATCAGTTTTTCGTCCGATTCGAAAATCTTTGACTCACAGCAGAACGGCCATAAGGTGCCCGAGGCAGCAATGGACCCATGAAGACAAGTCGGCTGGAGGACGATGTATTGAATCGGGACGCAATTTGAGTGATCCATCGTCATTAGGTGGCCGTGAATGTCACAATTCACTATCAGTTTTTCGTCAGATTCGAAAATCTTTGACTCACAGCAGAACGGCCATAAGGTGCCCGAGGCAGCAATAGACCCATGGAGACAAGTCTGCAGGAGGACGATGTATTGAATCGGGACGCAATTTGAGTGATCCATCGTCATTTAGTGGCCCTGAACGCTACAATTCACTATCAGTTTTTCGTCAGATTCGAAAATCTTTGACTCACAGCAGAACGGCCATAAGGTGCCCGAGGCAGCAATAGACCCATGGAGACAAGTCGGCTGGAGGACGATGTATTGAATCGGGACGCAATTTGAATGATCCATCGTCATTACGTGGCCCTGAATTTTACAATTCACTATCAGTTTTTCGTTAGATTCGAAAATCTTTGACTCACAGCAGAACGGCCATAGGGTGCCCGAGGCAGCAATAGGCCCATGGAGACAAGTCTGCTGGAGGACGATGTATTGAATCGGGACGCAATTTGAGTGATTCATCGTCATTAGGTGGCCGTGAACGTTACAATTCACTATCAGTTTTTCGTCCGATTCGAAATTCTTTGACTCACAGCAGAACGGCCATAAGGTGTCCGAGGCAGCAATACACCCATGGAGACAAGTCGGCTGGAGAACGATGTATTTAATCGAGACGCAATTTGAGTGATCCATCGTCATTTAGTGGCCCTGAACGCTACAATTCACTATCAGTTTTTCGTCCGATTCGAAAATCTTTGACTCACAGCAGAACGGCCATAAGGTGCCCGAGGCAGCAATAGACCCATGGAGACAAGTCGGCTGGAGGACGATGTATTGAATCGGGACGCAATTTGAGTGTTCCATCGTCATTAGGTGGCCCTGAATGTTACAATTCACTATCAGTTTTTCGTCAGATTCGAAAATCTTTGACTCACAGCAGAACGGCCATAAGGTGCCCGAGGCAGCAATAGACCCATGGAGTCAAGTCGGCTGGAGGACGATGTATTGAATCGGGACGCAATTTGTATGGTCCATCGTCATTAGGTGGCCCTGAATGTTACAATTCACTATCAGTTTTTCGTCCGATTCGAAAATCTCTGACTCACAGCAGAACGGCCATAAGGTGCCCGAGGCAGCAATAGACCCATGGAGACAAGTCTGCTGGAGGACTATGTATTGAATTGGGACGCAATTTGAGTGTTCCATCGTCATTAGGAGGCCCTGAACGTTACAATTCACTATCAGTTTTTCGTCCGATTCGAAAATCTTTGACTCACAACAGAACGGCCATAATGTGCCCGAGGCAGCAATAGACACATGGAAACAAGTCTGCTGGAGGACGATGTATTGAATCGGGACGCAATTTGAGTGATCCATCGTCATTACGTGGCCCTGAATGTTACAATTCACTTTCAGTTTTTCGTCCGATTCGAAAATCTTTGACTCACAGCAGAACGGCCATAAGGTGCCCGAGGCAGCAATGGACCCATGAAGACAAGTCGGCTGGAGGACGATGTATTGAATCGGGACGCAATTTGAGTGATCCATCGTCATTAGGTGGCCGTGAATGTCACAATTCACTATCAGTTTTTCGTCAGATTCGAAAATCTTTGACTCACAGCAGAACGGCCATAAGGTGCCCGAGGCAGCAATAGACCCATGGAGACAAGTCGGCTGGAGAACGATGTATTTAATCGAGACGCAATTTGAGTGATCCATCGTCATTTAGTGGCCCTGAACGCTACAATTCACTATCAGTTTTTCGTCCGATTCGAAAATCTTTGACTCACAGCAGAACGGCCATAAGGTGCCCGAGGCAGCAATAGACCCATGGAGACAAGTCGGCTGGAGGACGATGTATTGAATCGGGACGCAATTTGAGTGTTCCATCGTCATTAGGTGGCCCTGAATGTTACAATTCACTATCAGTTTTTCGTCAGATTCGAAAATCTTTGACTCACAGCAGAACGGCCATAAGGTGCCCGGGGCAGCAATAGACCCATGGAGTCAAGTCGGCTGGAGGACGATGTATTGAATCGGGTCGCAATTTGTATGGTCCATCGTCATTAGGTGGCCCTGAATGTTACAATTCACTATCAGTTTTTCGTCCGATTCGAAAATCTCTGACTCACTGCAGAACGGCCATAAGGTGCCCGAGGCAGTAATAGACCCATGGAGACAAGTCTGCTGGAGGACTATGTATTGAATTGGGACGCAATTTGAGTGTTCCATCGTCATTAGGAGGCCCTGAACGTTACAATTCACTATCAGTTTTTCGTCCGATTCGAAAATCTTTGACTCACAGCAGAACGGCCATAATGTGGCCGAGGTAGCAATAGACACATGGAAACAAGTCTGCTGGAGGACGATGTATTGAATCAGGACGCAATTTAAGTGATCCATCGTCATTACGTGGCCCTGAATGTTACAATTCACTATCAGTTTTTCGTCCGATTCGAAAATCTTTGACTCACAGCAGAACGGCCATAAGGTGCCCGAGGCAGCAATGGACCCATGAAGACAAGTCGGCTGGAGGACGATGTATTGAATCGGGACGCAATTTGAGTGATCCATCGTCATTAGGTGGCCGTGAATGTCACAATTCACTATCAGTTTTTCGTCAGATTCGAAAATCTTTGACTCACAGCAGAACGGCCATAAGGTGCCCGAGGCAGCAATAGACCCATGGAGACAAGTCTGCTGGAGGACGATGTATTGAATCGGGACGCAATTTGAGTGATCCATCGTCATTTAGTGGCCCTGAACGCTACAATTCACTATCAGTTTTTCGTCAGATTCGAAAATCTTTGACTCACAGCAGAACGGCTATAAGGTGCCCGAGGCAGCAATAGACCCATGGAGACAAGTCGGCTGGAGGACGATGTATTGAATCGGGACGCAATTTGAGTGATCCATCGTCATTACGTGGCCCTGAATGTTACAATTCACTATCAGTTTTTCGTTAGATTCGAAAATCTTTGACTCACAGCAGAACGGCCATAGGGTGCCCGAGGCAGCAATAGGCCCATGGAGACAAGTCTGCTGGAGGACGATGTATTGAATCGGGACGCAATTTGAGTGATTCATCGTCATTAGGTGGCCGTGAACGTTACAATTCACTATCAGTTTTTCGTCCGATTCGAAATTCTTTGACTCACAGCAGAACGGCCATAAGGTGCCCGAGGCAGCAATAGACCCATGGAGACAAGTCGGCTGGAGAACGATGTATTTAATCGAGACGCAATTTGAGTGATCCATCGTCATTTAGTGGCCCTGAACGCTACAATTCACTATCAGTTTTTCGTCCGATTCGAAAATCTTTGACTCACAGCAGAACGGCCATAAGGTGTCCGAGGCAGCAATAGACCCATGGAGACAAGTCGGCTGGAGGACGATGTATTGAATCGGGACGCAATTTGAGTGTTCCATCGTCATTAGGTGGCCCTGAACGTTACAATTCACTATCAGTTTTTCGTCAGATTCGAAAATCTTTGACTCACATCAGAACGGCCATAAGGTGCCCGAGGCAGCAATAGACCCATGGAGTCAAGTCGGCTGGAGGACGATGTATTGAATCGGGACGCAATTTGTATGGTCCATCGTCATTAGGTGGCCCTGAATGTTACAATTCACTATCAGTTTTTCGTCCGATTCGAAAATCTCTGACTCACAGCAGAACGGCCATAAGGTGCCCGAGGCAGCAATAGACCCATGGAGACAAGTCTGCTGGAGAACTATGTATTGAATCGGGACGCAATTTGAGTGTTCCATCGTCATTAGGAGGCCCTGAACGTTACAATTCACTATCAGTTTTTCGTCCGATTCGAAAATCTTTGAGTCACAGCAGAACGGCCATAATGTGCCCGAGGCAGCAATAGACCCATGGAGACAAGTCTGCTGGAGGACTATGTATTGAATTGGGACGCAATTTGAGTGTTCCATCGTCATTAGGAGGCCCTGAACGTTACAATTCACTATCAGTTTTTCGTCCGATTCGAAAATCTTTGACCCACAACAGAACGGCCATAAGGTGCCCGAGGCAGCAATGGACCCATGAAGACAAGTCGGCTGGAGGACGATGTATTGAATCGGGACGCAATTTGAGTGATCCATCGTCATTAGGTGGCCGTGAATGTCACAATTCACTATCAGTTTTTCGTCAGATTCGAAAATCTTTGACTCACAGCAGAACGGCCATAAGGTGCCCGAGGCAGCAATAGACCCATGGAGACAAGTCTGCTGGAGGACGATGTATTGAATCGGGACGCAATTTGAGTGATCCATCGTCATTTAGTGGCCCTGAACGCTACAATTCACTATCAGTTTTTCGTCCGATTCGAAAATCTTTGAGTCACAGCAGAACGGCCATAAGGTGCCCGAGGCAGCAAAAGACCCATGGAGGCAAGTCGGCTGGAGGACGATGTATTGAATCGGGACGCAATTTGAGTGATCCATCGTCATTACGTGGCCCTGAATGTTACAATTCACTATCAGTTTTTCGTTAGATTCGAAAATCTTTGACTCACAGCAGAACGGCCATAGGGTGCCCGAGGCAGCAATAGGCCCATGGAGACAAGTCTGCTGGAGGACGATGTATTGAATCGGGACGCAATTTGAGTGATTCATCGTCATTAGGTGGCCGTGAACGTTACAATTCACTATCAGTTTTTCGTCCGATTCGAAATTCTTTGACTCACAGCAGAACGGCCATAAGGTGCCCGAGGCAGCAATAGACCCATGGAGACAAGTTGGCTGGAGAACGATGTATGTAATCGAGACGCAATTTGAGTGATCCATCGTCATTTAGTGGCCCTGAACGCTACAATTCACTATCAGTTTTTCGTCCGATTCGAAAATCTTTGACTCACAGCAGAACGGCCATAAGGTGCCCGAGGCAGCAATAGACCCATGGAGACAAGTCGGCTGGAGGACGATGTATTGAATCGGGACGCAATTTGAGTGTTCCATCGTCATTAGGTGGCCCTGAATGTTACAATTCACTATCAGTTTTTCGTCAGATTCGAAAATCTTTGACTCACAGCAGAACGGCCATAAGGTGCCCGAGGCAGCAATAGACCCATGGAGTCAAGTCGGCTGGAGGACGATGTATTGAATCGGGTCGCAATTTGTATGGTCCATCGTCATTAGGTGGCCCTGAATGTTACAATTCACTATCAGTTTTTCGTCCGATTCGAAAATCTCTGACTCACAGCAGAACGGCCATAAGGTGCCCGAGGCAGCAATAGACCCATGGAGACAAGTCTGCTGGAGGACTATGTATTGAATTGGGACGCAATTTGAGTGTTCCATCGTCATTAGGAGGCCCTGAACGTTACAATTCACTATCAGTTTTTCGTCCGATTCGAAAATCTTTGACTCACAGCAGAACGGCCATAATGTGCCCGAGGTAGCAATAGACACATGGAAACAAGTCTGCTGGAGGACGATGTATTGAATCAGGACGCAATTTGAGTGATCCATCGTCATTACGTGGCCCTGAATGTTACAATTCACTATCAGTTTTTCGTCCGATTCGAAAATCTTTGACTCACAGCAGAACGGCCATAAGGTGCCCGAGGCAGCAATGGACCCATGAAGACAAGTCGGCTGGAGGACGATGTATTGAATCGGGACGCAATTTGAGTGATCCATCGTCATTAGGTGGCCGTGAATGTCACAATTCACTATCAGTTTTTCGTCAGATTCGAAAATCTTTGACTCACAGCAGAACGGCCATAAGGTGCCCGAGGCAGCAATAGACCCATGGAGACAAGTCTGCTGGAGGACGATGTATTGAATCGGGACGCAATTTGAGTGATCCATCGTCATTTAGTGGCCCTGAACGCTACAATTCACTATCAGTTTTTCGTCCGATTCGAAAATCTTTGACTCACAGCAGAACGGCCATAAGGTGCCCGAGGCAGCAATAGACCCATGGAGACAAGTCGGCTGGAGGACGATGTATTGAATCGGGACGCAATTTGAGTGATCCATCGTCATTACGTGGCCCTGAATGTTACAATTCACTATCAGTTTTTCGTTAGATTCGAAAATCTTTGACTCACAGCAGAACGGCCATAGGGTGCCCGAGGCAGCAATAGGCCCATGGAGACAAGTCTGCTGGAGGACGATGTATTGAATCGGGACGCAATTTGAGTGATTCATCGTCATTAGGTGGCCGTGAACGTTACAATTCACTATCAGTTTTTCGTCCGATTCGAAATTCTTTGACTCACAGCAGAACGGCCATAAGGTGCCCGAGGCAGCAATAGACCCATGGAGACAAGTCGGCTGGAGAACGATGTATTTAATCGAGACGCAATTTGAGTGATCCATCGTCATTTAGTGGCCCTGAACGCTACAATTCACTATCAGTTTTTCGTCCGATTCGAAAATCTTTGACTCACAGCAGAACGGCCATAAGGTGTCCGAGGCAGCAATAGACCCATGGAGACAAGTCGGTTGGAGGACGATGTATTGAATCGGGACGCAATTTGAGTGTTCCATCGTCATTAGGTGGCCCTGAATGTTACAATTCACTATCAGTTTTTCGTCAGATTCGAAAATCTTTGACTCACAGCAGAACGGCCATAAGGTGCCCGAGGCAGCAATAGACCCATGGAGTCAAGTCGGCTGGAGGACGATGTATTGAATCGGGACGCAATTTGTATGGTCCATCGTCATTAGGTGGCCCTGAATGTTACAATTCACTATCAGTTTTTCGTCCGATTCGAAAATCTCTGACTCACAGCAGAACGGCCATAAGGTGCCCGAGGCAGCAATAGACCCATGGAGACAAGTCTGCTGGAGGACTATGTATTGAATCGGGACGCAATTTGAGTGTTCCATCGTCATTAGGAGGCCCTGAACGTTACAATTCACTATCAGTTTTTCGTCCGATTCGAAAATCTTTGAGTCACAGCAGAACGGCCATAATGTGCCCGAGGCAGCAATAGACCCATGGAGACAAGTCTGCTGGAGGACTATGTATTGAATTGGGACGCAATTTGAGTGTTCCATCGTCATTAGGAGGCCCTGAACGTTACAATTCACTATCAGTTTTTCGTCCGAAACGAAAATCTTTGACCCACAACAGAACGGCCATAAGGTGCCCGAGGCAGCAATGGACCCATGAAGACAAGTCGGCTGGAGGACGATGTATTGAATCGGGACGCAATTTGAGTGATCCATCGTCATTAGGTGGCCGTGAATGTCACAATTCACTATCAGTTTTTCGTCAGATTCGAAAATCTTTGACTCACAGCAGAACGGCCTTAAGGTGCCCGAGGCAGCAATAGACCCATGGAGACAAGTCTGCTGGAGGACGATGTATTGAATCGGGACGCAATTTGAGTGATCCATCGTCATTTAGTGGCCCTGAACGCTACAATTCACTATCAGCTTTTCGTCCGATTCGAAAATCTTTGACTCACAGCAGAACGGCCATAAGGTGCCCGAGGCAGCAATAGACCCATGGAGTCAAGTCGGCTGGAGGACGATGTATTGAATCGGGTCGCAATTTGTATGGTCCATCGTCATTAGGTGGCCCTGAATGTTACAATTCACTATCAGTTTTTCGTCCGATTCGAAAATCTCTGACTCACTGCAGAACGGCCATAAGGTGCCCGAGGCAGTAATGGACCCATGGAGACAAGTCTGCTGGAGGACTATGTATTGAATTGGGACGCAATTTGAGTGTTCCATCGTCATTAGGAGGCCCTGAACGTTACAATTCACTATCAGTTTTTCGTCCGATTCGAAAATCTTTGACTCACAGCAGAACGGCCATAATGTGCCCGAGGTAGCAATAGACACATGGAAACAAGTCTGCTGGAGGACGATGTATTGAATCAGGACGCAATTTGAGTGATCCATCGTCATTACGTGGCCCTGAATGTTACAATTCACTATCAGTTTTTCGTCCGATTCGAAAATCTTTGACTCACAGCAGAACGGCCATAAGGTGCCCGAGGCAGCAATGGACCCATGAAGACAAGTCGGCTGGAGGACGATGTATTGAATCGGGACGCAATTTGAGTGATCCATCGTCATTAGGTGGCCGTGAATGTCACTATTCACTATCAGTTTTTCGTCAGATTCGAAAATCTTTGACTCACAGCAGAACGGCCATAAGGTGCCCGAGGCAGCAATAGACCCATGGAGACAAGTCTGCTGGAGGACGATGTATTGAATCGGGACGCAATTTGAGTGATCCATCGTCATTACGTGGCCCTGAATGTTACAATTCACTATCAGTTTTTCGTTAGATTCGAAAATCTTTGACTCACAGCAGAACGGCCATAGGGTGCCCGAGGCAGCAATAGGCCCATGGAGACAAGTCTGCTGGAGGACGATGTATTGAATCGGGACGCAATTTGAGTGATTCATCGTCATTAGGTGGCCGTGAACGTTACAATTCACTATCAGTTTTTCGTCCGATTCGAAATTCTTTGACTCACAGCAGAACGGCCATAAAGTGCCCGAGGCAGCAATAGACCCATGGAGACAAGTCGGCTGGAGAACGATGTATTTAATCGAGACGCAATTTGAGTGATCCATCGTCATTTAGTGGCCCTGAACGCTACAATTCACTATCAGTTTTTCGTCCGATTCGAAAATCTTTGACTCACAGCAGAACGGCCATAAGGTGTCCGAGGCAGCAATAGACCCATGGAGACAAGTCGGCTGGAGGACGATGTATTGAATCGGGACGCAATTTGAGTGTTCCATCGTCATTAGGTGGCCCTGAACGTTACAATTCACTATCAGTTTTTCGTCAGATTCGAAAATCTTTGACTCACATCAGAACGGCCATAAGGTGCCCGAGGCAGCAATAGACCCATGGAGTCAAGTCGGCTGGAGGACGATGTATTGAATCGGGACGCAATTTGTATGGTCCATCGTCATTAGGTGGCCCTGAATGTTACAATTCACTATCAGTTTTTCGTCCGATTCGAAAATCTCTGACTCACAGCAGAACGGCCATAAGGTGCCCGAGGCAGCAATAGACCCATGGAGACAAGTCTGCTGGAGAACTATGTATTGAATCGGGACGCAATTTGAGTGTTCCATCGTCATTAGGAGGCCCTGAACGTTACAATTCACTATCAGTTTTTCGTCCGATTCGAAAATCTTTGAGTCACAGCAGAACGGCCATAATGTGCCCGAGGCAGCAATAGACCCATGGA
Source organism: Schistocerca cancellata (assembly GCF_023864275.1). Classification (NCBI taxonomy): domain Eukaryota; kingdom Metazoa; phylum Arthropoda; class Insecta; order Orthoptera; family Acrididae; genus Schistocerca; species Schistocerca cancellata. The sequence continues at coordinate 1,871,245 of NW_026047130.1, read as the reverse complement.
GACAAGTCTGCTGGAGGACTATGTATTGAATTGGGACGCAATTTGAGTGTTCCATCGTCATTAGGAGGCCCTGAACGTTACAATTCACTATCAGTTTTTCGTCCGATTCGAAAATCTTTGACCCACAACAGAACGGCCATAAGGTGCCCGAGGCAGCAATGGACCCATGAAGACAAGTCGGCTGGAGGACGATGTATTGAATCGGGACGCAATTTGAGTGATCCATCGTCATTAGGTGGCCGTGAATGTCACAATTCACTATCAGTTTTTCGTCAGATTCGAAAATCTTTGACTCACAGCAGAACGGCCATAAGGTGCCCGAGGCAGCAATAGACCCATGGAGACAAGTCTGCTGGAGGACGATGTATTGAATCGGGACGCAATTTGAGTGATCCATCGTCATTTAGTGGCCCTGAACGCTACAATTCACTATCAGTTTTTCGTCCGATTCGAAAATCTTTGAGTCACAGCAGAACGGCCATAAGGTGCCCGAGGCAGCAAAAGACCCATGGAGGCAAGTCGGCTGGAGGACGATGTATTGAATCGGGACGCAATTTGAGTGATCCATCGTCATTACGTGGCCCTGAATGTTACAATTCACTATCAGTTTTTCGTTAGATTCGAAAATCTTTGACTCACAGCAGAACGGCCATAGGGTGCCCGAGGCAGCAATAGGCCCATGGAGACAAGTCTGCTGGAGGACGATGTATTGAATCGGGACGCAATTTGAGTGATTCATCGTCATTAGGTGGCCGTGAACGTTACAATTCACTATCAGTTTTTCGTCCGATTCGAAATTCTTTGACTCACAGCAGAACGGCCATAAGGTGCCCGAGGCAGCAATAGACCCATGGAGACAAGTCGGCTGGAGAACGATGTATTTAATCGAGACGCAATTTGAGTGATCCATCGTCATTTAGTGGCCCTGAACGCTACAATTCACTATCAGTTTTTCGTCCGATTCGAAAATCTTTGACTCACAGCAGAACGGCCATAAGGTGCCCGAGGCAGCAATAGACCCATGGAGACAAGTCGGCTGGAGGACGATGTATTGAATCGGGACGCAATTTGAGTGTTCCATCGTCATTAGGTGGCCCTGAATGTTACAATTCACTATCAGTTTTTCGTCAGATTCGAAAATCTTTGACTCACAGCAGAACGGCCATAAGGTGCCCGAGGCAGCAATAGACCCATGGAGTCAAGTCGGCTGGAGGACGATGTATTGAATCGGGTCGCAATTTGTATGGTCCATCGTCATTAGGTGGCCCTGAATGTTACAATTCACTATCAGTTTTTCGTCCGATTCGAAAATCTCTGACTCACAGCAGAACGGCCATAAGGTGCCCGAGGCAGCAATAGACCCATGGAGACAAGTCTGCTGGAGGACTATGTATTGAATTGGGACGCAATTTGAGTGTTCCATCGTCATTAGGAGGCCCTGAACGTTACAATTCACTATCAGTTTTTCGTCCGATTCGAAAATCTTTGACTCACAGCAGAACGGCCATAATGTGCCCGAGGTAGCAATAGACACATGGAAACAAGTCTGCTGGAGGACGATGTATTGAATCAGGACGCAATTTGAGTGATCCATCGTCATTACGTGGCCCTGAATGTTACAATTCACTATCAGTTTTTCGTCCGATTCGAAAATCTTTGACTCACAGCAGAACGGCCATAAGGTGCCCGAGGCAGCAATGGACCCATGAAGACAAGTCGGCTGGAGGACGATGTATTGAATCGGGACGCAATTTGAGTGATCCATCGTCATTAGGTGGCCGTGAATGTCACAATTCACTATCAGTTTTTCGTCAGATTCGAAAATCTTTGACTCACAGCAGAACGGCCATAAGGTGCCCGAGGCAGCAATAGACCCATGGAGACAAGTCTGCTGGAGGACGATGTATTGAATCGGGACGCAATTTGAGTGATCCATCGTCATTTAGTGGCCCTGAACGCTACAATTCACTATCAGTTTTTCGTCCGATTCGAAAATCTTTAACTCACAGCAGAACGGCCATAAGGTGCCCGAGGCAGCAATAGACCCATGGAGACAAGTCGGCTGGAGGACGATGTATTGAATCGGGACGCAATTTGAGTGATCCATCGTCATTACGTGGCCCTGAATGTTACAATTCACTATCAGTTTTTCGTTTGATTCGAAAATCTTTGACTCACAGCAGAACGGCCATAGGGTGCCCGAGGCAGCAATAGGCCCATGGAGACAAGTCTGCTGGAGGACGATGTATTGAATCGGGACGCAATTTGAGTGATTCATCGTCATTAGGTGGCCGTGAACGTTACAATTCACTATCAGTTTTTCGTCCGATTCGAAATTCTTTGACTCACAGCAGAACGGCCATAAGGTGCCCGAGGCAGCAATAGACCCATGGAGACAAGTCGGCTGGAGAACGATGTATTTAATCGAGACGCAATTTGAGTGATCCATCGTCATTTAGTGGCCCTGAACGCTACAATTCACTATCAGTTTTTCGTCCGATTCGAAAATCTTTGACTCACAGCAGAACGGCCATAAGGTGTCCGAGGCAGCAATAGACCCATGGAGACAAGTCGGTTGGAGGACGATGTATTGAATCGGGACGCAATTTGAGTGTTCCATCGTCATTAGGTGGCCCTGAATGTTACAATTCACTATCAGTTTTTCGTCAGATTCGAAAATCTTTGACTCACAGCAGAACGGCCATAAGGTGCCCGAGGCAGCAATAGACCCATGGAGTCAAGTCGGCTGGAGGACGATGTATTGAATCGGGACGCAATTTGTATGGTCCATCGTCATTAGGTGGCCCTGAATGTTACAATTCACTATCAGTTTTTCGTCCGATTCGAAAATCTCTGACTCACAGCAGAACGGCCATAAGGTGCCCGAGGCAGCAATAGACCCATGGAGACAAGTCTGCTGGAGGACTATGTATTGAATCGGGACGCAATTTGAGTGTTCCATCGTCATTAGGAGGCCCTGAACGTTACAATTCACTATCAGTTTTTCGTCCGATTCGAAAATTTTTGAGTCACAGCAGAACGGCCATAATGTGCCCGAGGCAGCAATAGACCCATGGAGACAAGTCTGCTGGAGGACTATGTATTGAATTGGGACGCAATTTGAGTGTTCCATCGTCATTAGGAGGCCCTGAACGTTACAATTCACTATCAGTTTTTCGTCCGAAACGAAAATCTTTGACCCACAACAGAACGGCCATAAGGTGCCCGAGGCAGCAATGGACCCATGAAGACAAGTCGGCTGGAGGACGATGTATTGAATCGGGACGCAATTTGAGTGATCCATCGTCATTAGGTGGCCGTGAATGTCACAATTCACTATCAGTTTTTCGTCAGATTCGAAAATCTTTGACTCACAGCAGAACGGCCTTAAGGTGCCCGAGGCAGCAATAGACCCATGGAGACAAGTCTGCTGGAGGACGATGTATTGAATCGGGACGCAATTTGAGTGATCCATCGTCATTTAGTGGCCCTGAACGCTACAATTCACTATCAGTTTTTCGTCCGATTCGAAAATCTTTGAGTCACAGCAGAACGGCCATAAGGTGCCCGAGGCAGCAATAGACCCATGGAGGCAAGTCGGCTGGAGGACGATGTATTGAATCGGGACGCAATTTGAGTGATCCATCGTCATTACGTGGCCCTGAATGTTACAATTCACTATCAGTTTTTCGTTAGATTCGAAAATCTTTGACTCACAGCAGAACGGCCATAGGGTGCCCGAGGCAGCAATAGGCCCATGGAGACAAGTCTGCTGGAGGACGATGTATTGAATCGGGACGCAATTTGAGTGATTCATCGTCATTAGGTGGCCGTGAACGTTACAATTCACTATCAGTTTTCCGTCCGATTCGAAATTCTTTGACTCACAGCAGAACGGCCATAAGGTGCCCGAGGCAGCAATAGACCCATGGAGACAAGTCGGCTGGAGAACGATGTATTTAATCGAGACGCAATTTGAGTGATCCATCGTCATTTAGTGGCCCTGAACGCTACAATTCACTATCAGTTTTTCGTCCGATTCGAAAATCTTTGACTCACAGCAGAACGGCCATAAGGTGCCCGAGGCAGCAATAGACCCATGGAGACAAGTCGGCTGGAGGACGATGTATTGAATCGGGACGCAATTTGAGTGTTCCATCGTCATTAGGTGGCCCTGAATGTTACAATTCACTATCAGTTTTTCGTCGGATTCGAAAATCTTTGACTCACAGCAGAACGGCCATAAGGTGCCCGAGGCAGCAATAGACCCATGGAGTCAAGTCGGCTGGAGGACGATGTATTGAATCGGGACGCAATTTGTATGGTCCATCGTCATTAGGTGGCCCTGAATGTTACAATTCACTATCAGTTTTTCGTCCGATTCGAAAATCTCTGCCTCATAGCAGAACGGCCATAAGGTGCCCGAGGCAGCAATAGACCCATGGAGACAAGTCTGCTGGAGGACTATGTATTGAATTGGGACGCAATTTGAGTGTTCCATCGTCATTAGGAGGCTCTGAACGTTACAATTCACTATCAGTTTTTCGTCCGATTCGAAAATCTTTGACTCACAGCAGAACGGCCATAATGTGCCCGAGGTAGCAATAGACACATGGAAACAAGTCTGCTGGAGGACGATGTATTGAATCAGGACGCAATTTGAGTGATCCATCGTCATTACGTGGCCCTGAATGTTACAATTCACTATCAGTTTTTCGTCCGATTCGAAAATCTTTGACTCACAGCAGAACGGCCATAAGGTGCCCGAGGCAGCAATGGACCCATGAAGACAAGTCGGCTGGAGGACGATGTATTGAATCGGGACGCAATTTGAGTGATCCATCGTCATTAGGTGGCCGTGAATGTCACAATTCACTATCAGTTTTTCGTCAGATTCGAAAATCTTTGACTCACAGCAGAACGGCCATAAGGTGCCCGAGGCAGCAATAGACCCATGGAGACAAGTCTGCTGGAGGACGATGTATTGAATCGGGACGCAATTTGAGTGATCCATCGTCATTTAGTGGCCCTGAACGCTACAATTCACTATCAGTTTTTCGTCAGATTCGAAAATCTTTGACTCACAGCAGAACGGCCATAAGGTGCCCGAGGCAGCAATAGACCCATGAAGACAAGTCGGCCTTAGGACGATGTATTGAATCGGGACGCAATTTGAGTGATCCATCGTCATTACGTGGCCCTGAATGTTACAATTCACTATCAGTTTTTCGTTAGATTCGAAAATCTTTGACTCACAGCAGAACGGCCAAAGGGTGCCCGAGGCAGCAATAGGCCCATGGAGACAAGTCTGCTGGAGGACGATGTATTGAATCGGGACGCAATTTGAGTGATTCATCGTCATTAGGTGGCCGTGAACGTTACAATTCACTATCAGTTTTTCGTCCGATTCGAAATTCTTTGACTCACAGCAGAACGGCCATAAGGTGCCCGAGGCAGCAATAGACCCATGGAGACAAGTCGGCTGGAGAACGATGTATTTAATCGAGACGCAATTTGAGTGATCCATCGTCATTTAGTGGCCCTGAACGCTACAATTCACTATCAGTTTTTCGTCCGATTCGAAAATCTTTGACTGACAGCAGAACGGCCATAAGGTGCCCGAGGCAGCAATCGACCCATGGAGACAAGTCGGCTGGAGGACGATGTATTGAATCGGGACGCAATTTGAGTGTTCCATCGTCATTAGGTGGCCCTGAATGTTACAATTCACTATCAGTTTTTCGTCAGATTCGAAAATCTTTGACTCACAGCAGAACGGCCATAAGGTGCCCGAGGCAGCAATAGACCCATGGAGTCAAGTCGGCTGGAGGACGATGTATTGAATCGGGACGCAATTTGTATGGTCCATCGTCATTAGGTGGCCCTGAATGTTACAATTCACTATCAGTTTTTCGTCCGATTCGAAAATCTCTGACTCACAGCAGAACGGCCATAAGGTGCCCGAGGCAGCAATAGACCCATGGAGACAAGTCTGCTGGAGGACTATGTATTGAATCGGGACGCAATTTGAGTGTTCCATCGTCATTAGGAGGCCCTGAACGTTACAATTCACTATCAGTTTTTCGTCCGATTCAAAAATCTTTGAGTCACAGCAGAACGGCCATAATGTGCCCGAGGCAGCAATAGACCCATGGAAACAAGTCTGCTGGAGGACGATGTATTGAATCGGGACGCAATTTGAGTGATCCATCGTCATTAGGAGGCCCTGAATGTTGCAATTCACTATCAGTTTTTCGTCAGATTCGAAAATCTTTGACTCACAGCAGAACGGCCATAAGGTGCCCGAGGCAGCAATAGACCCATGGAGTCAAGTCGGCTGGAGGACGATGTATTGAATCGGGACGCAATTTGTGTGGTCCATCGCAATTAGGTGGACCTGAATGTTACAATTAACTATCAGTTTTTCGTCCGATTCGGAAATCTTTGACTCACAGCAGAACCGCCATGAGGTGCTCGAGGCAGCAATAGACCCATGGAGACAAGTCTGCTGGAGGACGATGTATTGAATCGGGACGCAATTTGAGTGATCCATCGTCATTAGGTGGCCATGAACGTTACAATTCACTATCAGTTTTTCGTCCGATTCGAAAATCTTTGACTCACAGCAGAACGGCCATAATGTGCCCGAGGCAGCAATAGACCCATGGAGACAAGTCTGCTGGAGGACGATGTATTGAATCGGGACGCAATTTGAGTGTTCCATCGTCATTAGGAGGCCCTGAACGTTACAATTCACTACCAGTTTTTCGTCCGATTCGAAAATCTTTGACTCACAGCAGAACGGCCATAAGGTGCCCGAGGCAGCAATAGACCCATGGAGACAAGTTGGCTGGAGGACGATGTATTGAATCGGGACGCAATTTGAGTGATCCATCGTCATTTGGTGGCCCTGAACGTTACAATTCACTATCAGTTTTTCGTCCCATTCGATAATCTAGACTCACAGCAGGTGCCCGAGGCAGCAATAGACCCATGGTGTCAAGTCGGCTGGAGGACGATGTATTGAATCGGGACGCAATTTGTGTGGTCCATCGTCATTAAGTGGCCCTGAATGTTACAATTCACTATCAGTTTTTCGTCCGATTCGAAAATCTTTGACTCACAGCAGAACGGCCATAAGGTGCCCGAGGCAGCAATAGACCCATGGAGACAAGTCTGCTGGAGGACGATGTATTGATTCGGGACGCAATTTGAGTGATCCATCGTCATTAGGTGGCCCTGAACGTTACAATTCACTATCAGTTTTTCGTCCGATTCGAAAATCTTTGACTCACAGCAGAACGGCCATAAGGTGCCCGAGGCAGCAATAGACCCATGGAGACAAGTCTGCTGGAGGACGATGTATTGAATCGGGACGCAATTTGAGTGTTCCATCGTCATTAAGAGGCCATGAATGTTACAATTCACTATCAGTTTTTCGTCCGATTCGAAAATCTTTGACTCACAGCAGAACGGCCATAAGGTGCCCGAGGCAGCAATAGACCCATGGAGACAAGTTGGCTGGAGGACGATGTATTGAATCGGGACGCAATTTGAGTGATCCATCGTGATTTGGTGGTCCTGAACGTTACAATTCACTATCAGTTTTTCGTCCCATTCGATAATCTAGACTCACAGCAGGACGGCCATAAGGTGCCCGAGGCAGCAATAGACCCATGGAGTCAAGTCGGCTGGAGGACGATGTATTGAATCGGGACGCAATTTGTGTGGTCCATCGTCATTAGGTGGCCCTGAATGTTACAATTCACTATCAGTTTTTCGTTAGATTCGAAAATCTTTGACTCACAGCAGAACGGCCATAAGGTGCCCGAGGCAGCAATAGACCCATGGAGACAAGTCTGCTGGAGGACGATGTATTGAATCGGGACGGAATTTGAGTGATCCATTGTCATTAGGTGGCCCTGAACGTTACAATTCACTATCAGTTTTTCGTCCGATTCGAAAATCTTTGACTCACAGCAGAACGGGCATAAGGTGCCCGAGGCAGCAATAGAGGAGGACGATGTATTGAATCGGGACGCAATTTGAGTGTTCCATCGTCATTAGGAGGCCCTGAACGTTACAAATCTCTATCAGTTTTTCGTCAGATTCGAAAATCTTTGACTCACAGCAGAACGGCCATACGGTGCCCGAGGCAGCAATAGACCCATGGAGACAATTCTGCTGGAGGACGATGTATTGAATCGGGACGCAATTTGAGTGATCCATCGTCATTAGGTGGCCCTGAACGTTACAATTCACTGTCAGTTTTTCGTCAGATTCGAAAATCTTTGACTCACAGCAGAACGGCCATAAGGTGCCCGAGGCAGCAATCGACCCATGGAGACAAGTCTGCTGGAGGACGATGTATTGAATCGGGACGCAATTTGAGTGATCCATCGTCATTAGGTGGCCCTGAAAGTTACAATACACTATCAGTTATTCGTCCGATTCGAAAATCTTTGACTCACAGCATAACGGCCATAAGGTGCCTGAGGCAGCAATAGACCCATGGAGACAAGTCGGCTGGAGGACAATGTATTGAATCGGGAAGCAATTTGAGTGTTCCATCGTCATTAGGAGGCCCTGAACGTTACAATTCACTATCAGTCTTTCGTCCGATTCGAAAATCTTTGACTCACTGCAGAACGGCCATAATGTGCCCGAGGCAGCAATAGACCCATGGAAACAAGTCTGCTGGAGGACGATGTATTGAATCGGGACGCAATTTGAGTGATCCATCGTCATTAGGTGGCCCTGAACGTTAGAATTCACTATCAGTTTTTCGTCAGATTCGAAAATCTTTGACTCACAGCAGAACGGCCATAAGGTGCCCGAGGCAGCAATAGACCCATGGAGACAAGTCTGCTGGAGGACGATGTATTGAATCGGGACGCAATTTGAGTGTTCCATCGTCATTAGGAGGCCCTGAACGTTACAAATCACTATCAGTTTTTCGTCAGATTCGAAAATCTTTGACTCACAGCAGACCGGCCATAAGGTGCCCGAGGCAGCATTAGACCCATGGAGACAAGTCTGCTGGAGGACGATGTTTTGAATCGGGACGCAATTTGAGTGATTCATCGTCATTAGGTGGCCGTGAACGTTACAATTCACTATCAGTTTTTCGTTAGATTCGAAAATCTTTGACTCACAGCAGAACGGCCATAAGGTGCCCGAGGCAGCAATAGACCCATGGAGACAAGTCGGCTGGAGGACGATGTATTGAATCGGGAGGGAATTTGAGTGTTCCATCGTCATTAGGAGGCCCTGAACGTTACAATTCACTATCAGGTTTTCGTCCGATTCGAAAATCTTTGACTCACAGCAGAACGGCCATAAGGTGCCCGAGGCAGCAATAGACCCATGGAGACAAGTCGGCTGGAGAACGATGTATTTAATCGAGACGCAATTTAAGTGTTCCATCGTTTTTAGGTGGCCCTGAATATTACAATTCACTATCAGTTTTTCGTCAGATTCGAAAATCTTTGACTCACAGCAGAACGGCCATAAGGTGCCCGAGGCAGCAATAGACCCATGGAGTCAAGTCGGCTGGAGGACGAGGTATTGAATCGGGACGCAATTTGTATGGTCCATCGTCATTAGGTGGCCCTGAATGTTACAATTCACTATCAGTTTTTCGTCCGATTCGAAAATCTCTGACTCACAGCAGAACGGCCATAAGGTGCCCGAGGCAGCAATAGACCCATGGAGACAAGTCTGCTGGAGGACTATGTATTGAATTGGGACGCAATTTGAGTGTTCCATCGTCATTAGGAGGACCTGAACGTTACAATTCACTATCAGTTTTTCGTCCGATTCGAAAATCTTTGAGTCACAGCAGAACGGCCATAATGTGCCCGAGGCAGCAATAGACCCATGGAAACAAGTCTGCTGGAGGACGATGTATTGAATCGGGACGCAATTTGAGTGATCCATCGTCATTACGTGGCCCTGAACGTTACAATTCACTATCAGTTTTTCGTACGAATCGAAAATCTTTGACTCACAGCAGAACGGCCTTAAGGTGCCCGAGGCAGCAATGGACCCAAGAAGACAAGTCGGCTGGAGGACGATGTATTGAATCGGGACGCAATTTGAGTGATCCATCGTCATTAGGTGGCCGTGAATGTTACAATTCACTATCAGTTTTTCGTCCGATTCGAAAATCTTTGACTCACAGCAGAACGGCCATAAGGTGTCCGAGGCAGCAATAGACCCATGGGGACAAGTCTGCTGGAGGACGATGTATTGAATCGGGACGCAATTTGAGTGATCCCTCGTCATTAGGTGGCCCTGAACGCTACAATTCACTATCAGTTTTTCGTCCGATTCGAAAATCTTTGACTCACAGCGGAACGGCCATAAGGTGCCCGAGGCAGCAATAGACCCATGGAGACAAGTCGGCTGGAGGACGATGTATTGAATCGGGACGCAATTTGAGTGATCCATCGTCATTACGTGGCCCTGAATGTTACAATTCACTATCAGTTTTTCGTTAGATTCGAAAATCTTTGACTCACAGCAGAACGGCCATAAGGTGCCCGAGGCAGCAATAGACCCATGGAGACAAGTCTGCTGGAGGACGATGTATTGAATCGGGACGCAATTTGAGTGATTCATCGTCATTAGGTGGCCGTGAACGTTACAATTCACTATCAGTTTTTCGTCCGATTGGAAAATCTTTGACTCACAGCAGAACGGCCATAAGGTGCCCGAGGCAGCAATAGACCCATGGAGACAAGTCGGCTGGAGGACGATGTATTGAATCGGGACGCAATTTGAGTGTTCCATCGTCATTAGGAGGTCCTGAACGTTACAAATCACTATCAGTTTTTCGTCCGATTCGAAAATCTTTGACTCACAGCAGAACGGCCATAAGGTGACCGAGGCAGCAATAGACCCATGGAGACAAGTCGGCTGGAGGACGATGTATTGAATCGGGACGCAATTTGAGTGATCCATCGTCATTAGGTGGCCCTGAACGTTACAATTCACTATCAGTTTTTCGTCCGAATCGAAAATCTTTGACTCACAGCAGAACGGCCATAAGGTGCCCGAGGCAGCAATGGACCCATGAAGACAAGTCGGCTGGAGGACGATGTATTGAATCGGGACGCAATTTGAGTGATCCATCGTCATTAGGTGGCCGTGAATGTTACAATTCACTATCAGTTTTTCGTCAGATTCGAAAATCTTTGACTCACAGCAGAACGGCCATAAGGTGCCCGAGGCAGCAATAGACCCATGGGGACAAGTCTGCTGGAGGACGATGTATTGAATCGGGACGCAATTTGAGTGATCCATCGTCATTAGGTGGCCCTGAACGCTACAATTCACTATCAGTTTTTCGTCCGATTCGAAAATCTTTGACTCACAGCGGAACGGCCATAAGGTGCCCGAGGCAGCAATAGACCCATGGAGACAAGTCGGCTGGAGGACGATGTATTGAATCTGGACGCAATTTGAGTGATCCATCGTCATTACGTGGCCCTGAATGTTACAATTCACTATCAGTTTTTCGTTAGATTCGAAAATCTTTGACTCACAGCAGAACGGCCATAAGGTGCCTGAGGCAGCAATAGACCCATGGAGACAAGTCTGCTGGAGGACGATGTATTGAATCGGGACGCAATTTGAGTGATCCATCGTCATTAGGTGGCCGTGAACGTTACAATTCACTATCAGTTTTTCGTCCGATTCGAAAATCTTTGACTCACAGCAGAGCGGCCGTAAGATGCCCGAGGCAGCAATAGACCCATGGAGACAAGTCTGCTGGAGGACGATGCATTGAATCGGGACGCAATTTGAGTGTTCCATCGTCATTAGGAGGCCCTGAACGTTACAATACACTATCAGTGTTTCGTCCGATTCGAAAATCTTTGACTCACAGCAGAGCGGCCGTAAGATGCCCGAGGCAGCAATAGACCCATGGGGAAGAGTCGGCTGGAAGACGATGTATTGAATCGGGACGCAATTTGAGTGATCCATCGTCATTAGGTGGCCCTGAAAGTTACAATACACTATCAGTTATTCGTCCGATTCGAAAATCTTTGACTCACAGCATAACGGCCATAAGGTGCCTGAGGCAGCAATAGACCCATGGAGACAAGTCGGCTGGAGGACAATGTATTGAATCGGGACGCAATTTGAGTGTTCCATCGTCATTAGGAGGCCCTGAACGTTACAATTCACTATCAGTCTTTCGTCCGATTCGAAAATCTTTGACTCACTGCAGAACGGCCATAATGTGCCCGAGGCAGCAATAGACCCATGGAAACAAGTCTGCTGGAGGACGATGTATTGAATCGGGACGCAATTTCAGTGATCCATCGTCATTAGGTGGCCCTGAACGTTACAATTCACTATCAGTTTTTCGTCAGATTCGAAAATCTTTGACTCACAGCAGAACGGCCATAAGGTGCCCGAGGCAGCAATAGACCCATGGAGACAAGTCTGCTGGAGGACGATGTATTGAATCGGGACGCAATTTGAGTGTTCCATCGTCATTAGGAGGCCCTGAACGTTACAAATCACTATCAGTTTTTCGTCAGATTCGAAAATCTTTGACTCACAGCAGACCGGCCATAAGGTGCCCGAGGCAGCATTAGACCCATGGAGACTAGTCTGCTGGAGGACGATGTATTGAATCGGGACGCAATTTGAGTGATTCATCGTCATTAGGTGGCCGTGAACGTTACAATTCACTATCAGTTTTTCGTTAGAATCGAAAATCTTTGACTCACAGCAGAACGGCCATAAGGTGCCCGAGGCAGCAATAGACCCATGGAGACAAGTCTGCTGGAGGACGATGTATTGAATCGGGACGCAATTTGAGTGTTCCATCGTCATTAGGAGGCCCTGAACGTTACAAATCACTATCAGTTTTTCGTCAGATTCGAAAATCTTTGACCCACAGCAGAACGGCCATAAGGTGCCCGAGGCAGCAATAGACCCATGGAGACAAGTCGGCTGGAGGACGATGTATTGAATCGGGACGCAATTTGAGTGATCCATCGTCATTAGGTGGCCCTGAACGCTACAATTCACTATCAGTTTTTCGTCCGATTCGAAAATCTTTGACTCACAGCAGAACGGCCATAAGGTGCCCGAGGCAGCAATAGACCCATGGAGACAAGTCTGCTGGAGGACGATGTATTGAATCGGGACGCAATTTGTGTGATCCATCGTCATTACGTGGCCCTGAATGTTACAATTCACTATCAGTTTTTCGTTAGATTCGAAAATCTTTGACTCACAGCAGAACGGCCATAAGGTGCCCGAGGCAGCATTAGACCCATGGAGACAAGTCTGCTGGAAGACGATGTATTGAATCGGGACGCAATTTGAGTGATTCATCGTCATTAGGTGGCCGTGAACGTTACAATTCACTATCAGTTTTTCGTCCGATTCGAAAATCTTTGACTCACAGCAGAACGGCCATAAGGTGCCCGAGGCAGCAATAGACCCATGGAGGCAAGTCGGCTGGAGGACGATGTATTGAATCGGGACGCAATTTGAGTGTTCCATCGTCATTAGGAGGCCCTGAACGTTACAATTCACTTTCAGGTTTTCGTCCGATTCGAAAATCTTTGACTCACAGCAGAACGGCCATAAGGTGCCCGAGGCAGCAATAGACCCATGGAGACAAGTCGGCTGGAGAACGATGTATTTAATCGAGACGCAATTTAAGTGTTCCATCGTTTTTAGGTGGCCCTGAATATTACAATTCACTATCAGTTTTTCGTCAGATTCGAAATTCTTTGACTCACAGCAGAACGGCCATAAGGTGCCCGAGGCAGCAATAGACCCATGGAGTCAAGTCGGCTGGAGGACGAGGTATTGAATCGGGACGCAATTTGTATGGTCCATCGTCATTAGGTGGCCCTGAATGTTACAATTCACTATCAGTTTTTCGTCCGATTCGAAAATCTCTGACTCACAGCAGAACGGCCATAAGGTGCCCGAGGCAGCAATAGACCCATGGAGACAAGTCTGCTGGAGGACTATGTATTGAATTGGGACGCAATTTGAGTGTTCCATCGTCATTAGGAGGCCCTGAACGTTACAATTCACTATCAGTTTTTCGTCCGATTCGAAAATCTTTGAGTCACAGCAGAACGGCCATAATGTGCCCGAGGCAGCAATAGACCCATGGAAACAAGTCTGCTGGAGGACGATGTATTGAATCGGGACGCAATTTGAGTGATCCATCGTCATTACGTGGCCCTGAACGTTACAATTCACTATCAGTTTTTCGTACGAATCGAAAATCTTTGACTCACAGCAGAACGGCCTTAAGGTGCCCGAGGCAGCAATGGACCCATGAAGACAAGTCGGCTGGAGGACGATGTATTGAATCGGGACGCAATTTGAGTGATCCATCGTCATTAGGTGGCCGTGAATGTTACAATTCACTATCAGTTTTTCGTCCGATTCGAAAATCTTTGACTCACAGCAGAACGGCCATAAGGTGTCCGAGGCAGCAATAGACCCATGGGGACAAGTCTGCTGGAGGACGATGTATTGAATCGGGACGCAATTTGAGTGATCCCTCGTCATTAGGTGGCCCTGAACGCTACAATTCACTATCAGTTTTTCGTCCGATTCGAAAAGCTTTGACTCACAGCGGAACGGCCATAAGGTGCCCGAGGCAGCAATAGACCCATGGAGACAAGTCGGCTGGAGGACGATGTATTGAATCGGGACGCAATTTGAGTGATCCATCGTCATTACGTGGCCCTGAATGTTACAATTCACTATCAGTTTTTCGTTAGATTCGAAAATCTTTGACTCACAGCAGAACGGCCATAAGGTGCCCGAGGCAGCAATAGACCCATGGAGTCAAGTCGGCTGGAGGACGAGGTATTGAATCGGGACGCAATTTGTATGGTCCATCGTCATTAGGTGGCCCTGAATGTTACAATTCACTATCAGTTTTTCGTCCGATTCGAAAATCTCTGACTCACAGCAGAACGGCCATAAGGTGCCCGAGGCAGCAATAGACCCATGGAGACAAGTCTGCTGGAGGACTATGTATTGAATTGGGACGCAATTTGAGTGTTCCATCGTCATTAGGAGGCCCTGAACGTTACAATTCAATATCAGTTTTTCGTCCGATTCGAAAATCTTTGAGTCACAGCAGAACGGCCATAATGTGCCCGAGGCAGCAATAGACCCATGGAAACAAGTCTGCTGGAGGACGATGTATTGAATCGGGACGCAATTTGAGTGATCCATCGTCATTACGTGGCCCTGAACGTTACAATTCACTATCAGTTTTTCGTACGAATCGAAAATCTTTGACTCACAGCAGAACGGCCTTAAGGTGCCCGAGGCAGCAATGGACCCATGAAGACAAGTCGGCTGGAGGACGATGTATTGAATCGGGACGCAATTTGAGTGATCCATCGTCATTAGGTGGCCGTGAATGTTACAATTCACTATCAGTTTTTCGTCCGATTCGAAAATCTTTGACTCACAGCAGAACGGCCATAAGGTGTCCGAGGCAGCAATAGACCCATGGGGACAAGTCTGCTGGAGGAGGATGTATTGAATCGGGACGCAATTTGAGTGATCCCTCGTCATTAGGTGGCCCTGAACGCTACAATTCACTATCAGTTTTTCGTCCGATTCGAAAATCTTTGACTCACAGCGGAACGGCCATAAGGTGCCCGAGGCAGCAATAGACCCATGGAGACAAGTCGGCTGGAGGACGATGTATTGAATCGGGACGCAATTTGAGTGACCCATCGTCATTACGTGGCCCTGAATGTTACAATTCACTAACAGTTTTTCGTTAGATTCGAAAATCTTTGACTCACAGCAGAACGGCCATAAGGTGCCCGAGGCAGCAATAGACCCATGGAGACAAGTCTGCTGGAGGACGATGTATTGAATCGGGACGCAATTTGAGTGATTCATCGTCATTAGGTGGCCGTGAACGTTACAATTCACTATCAGTTTTTCGTCCGATTGGAAAATCTTTGACTCACAGCAGAACGGCCATAAGGTGCCCGAGGCAGCAATAGACCCATGGAGACAAGTCGGCTGGAGGACGA
Organism: Schistocerca cancellata; assembly: GCF_023864275.1. Taxonomy (NCBI): domain Eukaryota; kingdom Metazoa; phylum Arthropoda; class Insecta; order Orthoptera; family Acrididae; genus Schistocerca; species Schistocerca cancellata. The sequence goes on along the minus strand of NW_026047130.1, from coordinate 1,855,184 downwards.
TGTATTGAATCGGGACGCAATTTGAGTGTTCCATCGTCATTAGGAGGTCCTGAACGTTACAAATCACTATCAGTTTTTCGTCCGATTCGAAAATCTTTGACTCACAGCAGAACGGCCATAAGGTGACCGAGGCAGCAATAGACCCATGGAGACAAGTCGGCTGGAGGACGATGTATTGAATCGGGACGCAATTTGAGTGATCCATCGTCATTAGGTGGCCCTGAACGTTACAATTCACTATCAGTTTTTCGTCCGAATCGAAAATCTTTGACTCACAGCAGAACGGCCATAAGGTGCCCGAGGCAGCAATGGACCCATGAAGACAAGTCGGCTGGAGGACGATGTATTGAATCGGGACGCAATTTGAGTGATCCATCGTCATTAGGTGGCCGTGAATGTTACAATTCACTATCAGTTTTTCGTCAGATTCGAAAATCTTTGACTCACAGCAGAACGGCCATAAGGTGCCCGAGGCAGCAATAGACCCATGGGGACAAGTCTGCTGGAGGACGATGTATTGAATCGGGACGCAATTTGAGTGATCCATCGTCATTAGGTGGCCCTGAACGCTACAATTCACTATCAGTTTTTCGTCCGATTCGAAAATCTTTGACTCACAGCGGAACGGCCATAAGGTGCCCGAGGCAGCAATAGACCCATGAAGACAAGTCGGCTGGAGGACGATGTATTGAATCTGGACGCAATTTAAGTGATCCATCGTCATTACGTGGCCCTGAATGTTATAATTCACTATCAGTTTTTCGTCAGATTCGAAAATCTTTGACTCACAGCAGAACGGCCATAAGGTGCCCGAGGCAGCAATAGACCCATGGAGACAAGTCTGCTGGAGGACGATGTATTGAATCGGGACGCAATTTGAGTGATCCATCGTCATTAGGTGGCCGTGAACGTTACAATTCACTATCAGTTTTTCGTCCGATTTGAAAATCTTTGACTCACAGCAGAGCGGCCGTAAGATGCCCGAGGCAGCAATAGACCCATGGAGACAAGTCTGCTGGAGGACGATGCATTGAATCGGGACGCAATTTGAGTGTTCCATCGTCATTAGGAGGCCCTGAACGTTACAATACACTATCAGTGTTTCGTCCGATACGAAAATCTTTGACTCACAGCAGAGCGGCCGTAAGATGCCCGAGGCAGCAATAGACCCATGGGGAAGAGTCGGCTGGAAGACGATGTATTGAATCGGGACGCAATTTGAGTGATCCATCGTCATTAGGTGGCCCTGAAAGTTACAATACACTATCAGTTATTCGTCCGATTCGAAAATCTTTGACTCACAGCATAACGGCCATAAGGTGCCTGAGGCAGCAATAGACCCATGGAGACAAGTCGGCTGGAGGACAATGTATTGAATCGGGACGCAATTTGAGTGTTCCATCGTCATTAGGAGGCCCTGAACGTTACAATTCACTATCAGTCTTTCGTCCGATTCGAAAATCTTTGACTCACTGCAGAACGGCCATAATGTGCCCGAGGCAGCAATAGACCCATGGAAACAAGTCTGCTGGAGGACGATGTATTGAATCGGGACGCAATTTGAGTGATCCATCGTCATTAGGTGGCCCTGAACGTTACAATTCACTATCAGTTTTTCGTCAGATTCGAAAATCTTTGACTCACAGCAGAACGGCCATAAGGTGCCCGAGGCAGCAATAGACCCATGGAGACAAGTCTGCTGGAGGACGATGTATTGAATCGGGACGCAATTTGAGTGTTCCAACGTCATTAGGAGGCCCTGAACGTTACAAATCACTATCAGTTTTTCGTCAGATTCGAAAATATTTGACTCACAGCAGACCGGCCATAAGGTGCCCGAGGCAGCATTAGACCCATGGAGACAAGTCTGCTGGAGGACGATGTATTGAATCGGGACGCAATTTGAGTGATTCATCGTCATTAGGTGGCCGTGAACGTTACAATTCACTATCAGTTTTTCGTTAGATTCGAAAATCTTTGACTCACAGCAGAACGGCCATAAGGTGCCCGAGGCAGCAATAGACCCATGGAGACAAGTCTGCTGGAGGACGATGTATTGAATCGGGACGCAATTTGAGTGTTCCATCGTCATTAGGAGGCCCTGAACGTTACAAATCACTATCAGTTTTTCGTCAGATTCGAAAATCTTTGACCCACAGCAGAACGGCCATAAGGTGCCCGAGGCAGCAATAGACCCATGGAGACAAGTCGGCTGGAGGACGATGTATTGAATCGGGACGCAATTTGAGTGATCCATCGTCATTAGGTGGCCCTGAACGCTACAATTCACTATCAGTTTTTCGTCCGATTCGAAAATCTTTGACTCACAGCAGAACGGCCATAAGGTGCCCGAGGCAGCAATAGACCCATGGAGACAAGTCTGCTGGAGGACGATGTATTGAATCGGGACGCAATTTGTGTGATCCATCGTCATTACGTGGCCCTGAATGTTACAATTCACTATCAGTTTTTCGTTAGATTCGAAAATCTTTGACTCACAGCAGAACGGCCATAAGGTGCCCGAGGCAGCAATAGACCCATGGAGTCAAGTCGGCTGGAGGACGAGGTATTGAATCGGGACGCAATTTGCATGGTCCATCGTCATTAGGTGGCCCTGAATGTTACAATTCACTATCAGTTTTTCGTCCGATTCGAAAATCTCTGACTCACAGCAGAACGGCCATAAGGTGCCCGAGGCAGCAATAGACCCATGGAGACAAGTCTGCTGGAGGACTATGTATTGAATTGGGACGCAATTTGAGTGTTCCATCGTCATTAGGAGGCCCTGAACGTTACAATTCACTATCAGTTTTTCGTCCGATTCGAAAATCTTTGAGTCACAGCAGAACGGCCATAATGTGCCCGAGGCAGCAATAGACCCATGGAAACAAGTCTGCTGGAGGACGATGTATTGAATCGGGACGCAATTTGAGTGATCCATCGTCATTAGGTGGCCCTGAACGTTACAATTCACTATCAGTTTTTCGTCCGATTCGAAAATCTTTGACTCACAGCAGAACGGCCATAAGGTGCCCGAGGCAGCAATGGACCCATGAAGACAAGTCGGCTGGAGGACGATGTATTGAATCGGGACGCAATTTGAGTGATCCATCGTCATTAGGTGGCCGTGAATGTTACAATTCACTATCAGTTTTTCGTCCGATTCGAAAATCTTTGACTCACAGCAGAACGGCCATAAGGTGCCCGAGGCAGCAATAGACCCATGGGGACAAATCTGCTGGAGGACGATGTATTGAATCGGGACGCAATTTGAGTGATCCCTCGTCATTAGGTGGCCCTGAACGCTACAATTCACTATCAGTTTTTCGTCCGATTCGAAAATCTTTGACTCACAGCGGAACGGCCATAAGGTGCCCGAGGCAGCAATAGACCCATGGAGACAAGTCGGCTGGAGGACGATGTATTGAATCGGGACGCAATTTGAGTGTTCCATCGTCATTAGGAGGTCCTGAACGTTACAATTCACTATCAGTTTTTCGTCCGATTCGAAAATCTTTGACTCACAGCAGAACGGCCATAAGGTGCCCGAGGCAGCAATAGACCCATGGAGACAAGTCGGCTGGAGGACGATGTATTGAATCGAGACGCAATTTGAGTGATCCATCGTCATAAGGTGGCCCTGAACGTTACAATTCACTATCAGTTTTTCGTCCGAATCGAAAATCTTTGACTCACAGCAGAACGGCCATAAGGTGCCCGAGGCAGCAATGGACCCATGAAGACAAGTCGGCTGGATGACGATGTATTGAATCGGGACGCAATTTGAGTGATCCATCGTCATTAGGTGGCCGTGAATGTTACAATTCACTATCAGTTTTTCGTCAGATTCGAAAATCTTTGACTCACAGCAGAACGGCCATAAGGTGCCCGAGGCAGCAATAGACCCATGGAGACAAGTCTGCTGGAGGACGATGTATTGAATCGGGACGCAATTTGAGTGATTCATCGTCATTAGGTGGCCGTGAACGTTACAATGCACTATCGGTTTTTCGTCCGATTCGAAAATCTTTGACTCACAGCAGAACGGCCATAAGGTGCCCGAGGCAGCAATAGACCCATGGAGACAAGTGGGCTGGAGGACGATGTATTGAATCGGGACGCAATTTGAGTGTTCCATCGTCATTAGGAGGTCCTGAACGTTACAATTCACTATCAGTTTTTCGTCCGATTCGAAAATCTTTGACTCACAGCAGAACGGCCATAAGGTGCCCGAGGCAGCAATAGACCCATGGAAACAAGTCGGCTGGAGGACGATGTATTGAATCGAGACGCAATTTGAGTGATCCATCGTCATAAGGTGGCCCTGAACGTTACAATTCACTATCAGTTTTTCGTCCGAATCGAAAATCTTTGACTCACAGCAGAACGGCCATAAGGTGCCCGAGGCAGCAATGGACCCATGAAGACAAGTCGGTTGGATGACGATGTATTGAATCGGGACGCAATTTGAGTGATCCATCGTCATTAGGTGGCCGTGAATGTTACAATTCACTATCAGTTTTTCGTCAGATTCGAAAATCTTTGACTCACAGCAGAACGGCCATAAGGTGCCCGAGGCAGCAATAGACCCGTGGGGACAAGTCTGCTGGAGGACGATGTATTGAATCGGGACGCAATTTGAGTGATCCATCGTCATTAGGTGGCCCTGAACGCTACAATTCACTATCAGTTTTTCGTCCGATTCGAAAATCTTTGACTCACAGCGGAACGGCCATAAGGTGCCCGAGGCAGCAATAGACCCATGGAGACAAGTCGGCTGGAGGACGATGTATTGAATCGGGACGCAATTTGAGTGTTCCATCGTCATTACGTGGCCCTGAATGTTACAATTCACTATCAGTTTTTCGTTAGATTCGAAAATCTTTGACTCACAGCAGAACGGCCATAAGGTGCCCGAGGCAGCAATAGACCCATGGAGACAAGTCTGCTGGAGGACGATGTATTGAATCGGGACGCAATTTGAGTGATCCATCGTCATTAGGTGGCCCTGAATGTTACAATTCACTATCAGTTTTTCGTTAGATTCGAAAATCTTTGACTCACAGCAGAACGGCCATACGGTGCCCGAGGCAGCATTAGACCCATGGAGACAAGTCTGCTGGAGGACGATGTATTGAATCGGGACGCAATTTGAGTGATTCATCGTCATTAGGTGGCCGTGAACGTTACAATTCACTATCAGTTTTTCGTCCGATTCGAAAATCTTTGACTCACAGCAGAACGGCCATAAGGTGCCCGAGGCAGCAATAGACCCATGGAGACAAGTCGGCTGGAGGACGATGTATTGAATCGGGACGCAATTTGAGTGTTCCATCGTCATTAGGAGGCCCTGAACGTTACAATTCACTATCAGGTTTTCGTCCGATTCGAAAATCTTTGACTCACAGCAGAACGGCCATAAGGTGCCCGAGGCAGCAATAGACCCATGGAGACATGTCGGCTGGAGAACGATGTATTTAATCGAGACGCAATTTAAGTGTTCCATCGTTTTTAGGTGGCCCTGAATATTACAATTCACTATCAGTTTTTCGTCAGATTCGAAAATCTTTGACTCACAGCAGAACGGCCATAAGGTGCCCGAGGCAGCAATAGACCCATGGAGTCAAGTCGGCTGGAGGACGAGGTATTGAATCGGGACGCAATTTGAGTGATCCATCGTCATTAGTTGGCCCTGAACGTTACAATTCACTATCAGTTTTTCGTCCGATTCGAAAATCTTTGACTCACAGCAGAACGGCCATAAGGTGCCCGAGGCAGCAATGGACCCATGAAGACAAGTCGGCTGGAGGACGATGTATTGAATCGGGACGCAATTTGAGTGATCCATCGTCATTAGGTGGCCGTGAATGTTACAATTCACTATCAGTTTTTCGTCAGATTCGAAAATCTTTGACTCACAGCAGAACGGCCATAAGGTGCCCGAGGCAGCAATAGACCCATGGGGACAAATCTGCTGGAGGACGATGTATTGAATCGGGACGCAATTTGAGTGATCCATCGTCATTAGGTGGCCCTGAACGCTACATTTCACTATCAGTTTTTCGTCCGATTCGAAAATCTTTGACTCACAGCGGAACGGCCATAAGGTGCCCGAGGCAGCAATAGACCCATGGAGACAAGTCGGCTGGAGGACGATGTATTGAATCGGGACGCAATTTGAGTGATCCATCGTCATTACGTGGCCCTGAATGTTACAATTCACTATCAGTTTTTCGTTAGATTCGAAAATCTTTGACTCACAGCAGAACGGCCATAAGGTGCCCGAGGCAGCAATAGACCCATGGAGACAAGTCTGCTGGAGGACGATGTATTGAATCGGGACGCAATTTGAGTGATTCATCGTCATTAGGTGGCCGTGAACGTTACAATTCACTATCGGTTTTTCGTCCGATTCGAAAATCTTTGACTCACAGCAGAACGGCTATAAGGTGCCCGAGGCAGCAATAGACCCATGGAGACAAGTCGGCTGGAGGACGATGTATTGAATCGGGACGCAATTTGAGTGATCCATCGTCATTAGGTGGCCCTGAACGTTACAATTCACTATCAGTTTTTCGTCCGAATCGAAAATCTTTGACTCACAGCAGAACGGCCATAAGGTGCCCGAGGCAGCAATGGACCCATGAAGACAAGTCGGCTGGATGACGATGTATTGAATCGGGACGCAATTTGAGTGATCCATCGTCATTAGGTGGCCGTGAATGTTACAATTCACTATCAGTTTTTCGTCAGATTCGAAAATCTTTGACTCACAGCAGAACGGCCATAAGGTGCCCGAGGCAGCAATAGACCCATGGGGACAAGTCTGCTGGAGGACGATGTATTGAATCGGGACGCAATTTGAGTGATCCATCGTCATTAGGTGGCCCTGAACGCTGCAATTCACTATCAGTTTTTCGTCCAATTCGAAAATCTTTGACTCACAGCGGAACGGCCATAAGGTGCCCGAGGCAGCAATAGACCCATGGAGACAAGTCGGCTGGAGGACGATGTATTGAATCGGGACGCAATTTGAGTGTTCCATCGTCATTACGTGGCCCTGAATGTTACAATTCACTATCAGTTTTTCGTTAGATTCGAAAATCTTTGACTCACAGCAGAACGGCCATAAGGTGCCCGAGGCAGCAATAGACCCATGGAGACAAGTCTGCTGGAGGACGATGTATTGAATCGGGACGCAATTTGAGTGATCCATCGTCATTAGGTGGCGCTGAATGTTACAATTCACTATCAGTTTTTCGTTAGATTCGAAAATCTTTGACTCACAGCAGAACGGCCATAAGGTGCCCGAGGCAGCATTAGACCCATGGAGACAAGTCTGCTGGAGGACGATGTATTGAATCGGGACGCAATTTGAGTGATTCATCGTCATTAGGTGGCCGTGAACGTTACAATTCACTATCAGTTTTTCGTCCGATTCGAAAATCTTTGACTCACAGCAGAACGGCCATAAGGTGCCCGAGGCAGCAATAGACCCATGGAGACAAGTCGGCTGGAGGACGATGTATTGAATCGGGACGCAATTTGAGTGTTCCATCGTCATTAGGAGGCCCTGAACGTTACAATTCACTATCAGGTTCTCGTCCGATTCGAAAATCTTTGACTCACAGCAGAACGGCCATAAGGTGCCCGAGGCAGCAATAGACCCATGGAGACAAGTCGGCTGGAGAACGATGTATTTAATCGAGACGCAATTTAAGTGTTCCATCGTTTTTAGGTGGCCCTGAATATTACAATTCACTATCAGTTTTTCGTCAGATTCGAAAATCTTTGACTCACAGCAGAACGGCCATAAGGTGCCCGAGGCAGCAATAGACCCATGGCGTCAAGTCGGCTGGAGGACGAGGTATTGAATCGGGACGCAATTTGTATGGTCCATCGTCATTAGGTGGCCCTGAATGTTACAATTCACTATCAGTTTTTCGTCCGATTCGAAAATCTCTGACTCACAGCAGAACGGCCATAAGGTGCCCGAGGCAGCAATAGACCCATGGAGACAAGTCTGCTGGAGGACTATGTATTGAATTGGGACGCAATTTGAGTGTTCCATCGTCATTAGGAGGCCCTGAACGTTACAATTCACTATCAGTTTTTCGTCCGATTCGAAAATCTTTGAGTCACAGCAGAACGGCCATAATGTGCCCGAGGCAGCAATAGACCCATGGAAACAAGTCTGCTGGAGGACGATGTATTGAATCGGGACGCAATTTGAGTGATCCATCGTCATTAGGTGGCCCTGAACGTTACAATTCACTATCAGTTTTTCGTCCGATTCGTAAATCTTAGACTCACAGCAGAACGGCCATAAGGTGCCCGAGGCAGCAATGGACCCATGAAGACAAGTCGGCTGGAGGACGATGTATTGAATCGGGACGCAATTTGAGTGATCCATCGTCATTAGGTGGCCGTGAATGTTACAATTCACTATCAGTTTTTCGTCAGATTCGAAAATCTTTGACTCACAGCAGAACGGCCGTAAGGTGCCCGAGGCAGCAATAGACCCATGGAGACAAGTCTGCTGGAGGACTATGTATTGAATTGGGACGCAATTTGAGTGTTCCATCGTCATTAGGAGGCCCTGAACGTTACTATTCACTATCAGTTTTTCGTCCGATTCGAAAATCTTTGAGTCACAGCAGAACGGCCATAATGTGCCCGAGGCAGCAATAGACCCATGGAAACAAGTCTGCTGGAGGACGATGTATTGAATCGGGACGCAATTTGAGTGATCCATCGTCATTAGGTGGCCCTGAACGTTACAATTCACTATCAGTTTTTCGTACGAATCGAAAATCTTTGACTCACAGCAGAACGGCCATAAGGTGCCCGAGGCAGCAATGGACCCATGAAGACAAGTCGGCTGGAGGACGATGTATTGAATCGGGACGCAATTTGAGTGATCCATCGTCATTAGGTGGCCGTGAATGTTACAATTCACTATCAGTTTTTCGTCCGATTCGAAAATCTTTGACTCACAGCAGAACGGCCATAAGGTGCCCGAGGCAGCAATAGACCCATGGGGACAAATCTGCTGGAGGACGATGTATTGAATCGGGACGCAATTTGAGTGATCCCTCGTCATTAGGTGGCCCTGAACGCTACAATTCACTATCAGTTTTTCGTCCGATTCGAAAATCTTTGACTCACAGCGGAACGGCCATAAGGTGCCCGAGGCAGCAATAGACCCATGGAGACAAGTCGGCTGGAGGACGATGTATTGAATCGGGACGCAATTTGAGTGATCCATCGTCATTACGTGGCCCTGAATGTTACAATTCACTATCAGTTTTTCGTTAGATTCGAAAATCTTTGACTCACAGCAGAACGGCCATAAGGTGCCCGAGGCAGCAATAGACCCATGGAGACAAGTCTGCTGGAGGACGATGTATTGAATCGGGACGCAATTTGAGTGATTCATCGTCATTAGGTGGCCGTGAACGTTACAATTCACTATCGGTTTTTCGTCCGATTCGAAAATCTTTGACTCACAGCAGAACGGCCATAAGGTGCCCGAGGCAGCAATAGACCCATGGAGACAAGTCGGCTGGAGGACGATGTATTGAATCGGGACGCAATTTGAGTGTTCCATCGTCATTAGGAGGTCCTGAACGTTACAATTCACTATCAGTTTTTCGTCCGATTCGAAAATCTTTGACTCACAGCAGAACGGCCATAAGGTGCCCGAGGCAGCAATAGACCCATGGAGACAAGTCGGCTGGAGGACGATGTATAGAATCGGAACGCAATTTGAGTGATCCATCGTCATTAGGTGGCCCTGAACGTTACAATTCACTATCAGTTTTTCGTCCGAATCAAAAATCTTTGACTCACAGCAGAACGGCCATAAGGTGCCCGAGGCAGCAATGGACCCTTGAAGACAAGTCGGCTGGAGGACGATGTATTGAATCGGGACGCAATTTGAGTGATCCATCGTCATTAGGTGGCCGTGAATGTTACAATTCACTATCATTTTTTCGTCAGATTCGAAAATCTTTGACTCACAGCAGAACGGCCATAAGGTGCCCGAGGCAGCAATAGACCCATGGGGACAAGTCTGCTGGAGGACGATGTATTGAATCGGGACGCAATTTGAGTGATCCATCGTCATTAGGTGGCCCTGAACGCTACAATTCACTATCAGTTTTTCGTCCGATTCGAAAATCTTTGACTCACAGCGGAACGGCCATAAGGTGCCCGAGGCAGCAATAGGCCCATGGAGACAAGTCGGCTGGAGGACGATGTATTGAATCGGGACGCAATTTGAGTGATCCATCGTCATTACGTGGCCCTGAATGTTACAATTCACTATCAGTTTTTCGTTAGATTCGAAAATCTTTCACTCACAGCAGAACGGCCATAAGGTGCCCGAGGCAGCAATAGACCCATGGCGACAAGTCTGCTGGAGGACGATGTATTGAATCGGGACGCAATTTGAGTGATCCATCGTCATTAGGTGGCCGTGAACGTTACAATTCACTATCAGTTTTTCGTCCGATTCGAAAATCTTTGACTCACAGCAGAACGGCCATAAGGTGCCCGAGGCAGCAATAGACCCATGGAGACAAGTCGGCTGGAGGACGATGTATTGAATCGGGACGCAATTTGAGTGTTCCATCGTCATTAGGAGGCCCTGAACGTTACAATACACTATCAGTTTTTCGTCCGATTCGAAAATCTTTGACTCACAGCAGAACGGCCATAAGGTGCCCGAGGCAGCAATAGACCCATGGAGACAAGTCGGCTGGAGAACGATGTATTTAATCGAGACGCAATTTGAGTGTTCCATCGTCATTAGGTGGCCCTGAATGTTACAATTCACTATCAGTTTTTCGTCAGATTCGAAAATCTTTGACTCACAGCAGAACGGCCATAAGGTGCCCGAGGCAGCAATAGACCCATGGAGTCAAGTCGGCTGTAGGACGATGTATTGAATCGGGACGCAATTTGTATGGTCCATCGTCATTAGGTGGCCCTGAATGTTACAATTCACTATCAGTTTTTCGTCCGATTCGAAAATCTCTGACTCACAGCAGAACGGCCATAAGGTGCCCGAGGCAGCAATAGACCCATGGAGACAAGTCTGCTGGAGGACTATGTATTGAATCGGGACGCAATTTGAGTGTTCCATCGTCATTAGGAGGGCCTGAACGTTACAATTCACTATCAGTTTTTCGTCCGATTCGAAAATCTTTGACTCACAGCAGAACGGCCATAAGGTACCCGAGGCAGCAATAGACCCATGGAGACAAGTCGGCTGGAGGACGATGTATTGAATCGGGTCGCAATTTGAGTGATCCATCGTCATTACGTGGCCCTGAATGTTACAATTCACTATCAGTTTTTCGTCAGATTCGAAAATCTTTGACTCACAGCAGAGCGGCAATAAGGTGCCCGAGACAGCAATAGACCCATGGAGACAAGTCTGCTGGAGGACGATGTATTGAATCGGGACGCAATTTGAGTGATCCATCGTCATTAGGAGGCACTGAACGTTACAATTCACAATCAGTTTTTCGTCCGATTCGAAAATCTTTGACTCACAGCAGAACGGCAATAAGGTGCCCGAGGCAGCAATAGACCCATGGAGACAAGTCGGCTGGAAGACGATGTATTGAATCGGGACGCAATTTGAGTGTTCCATCGCCATTAGGTGGCCCTGAAAGTTACAATTCACTATCAATTTTTCGTCCGATTCGGAAATCTTTGACTCACAGCAGAACGGCCATAAGGTGCCCGAGGCAGCAATAGACCCATGGAGACAAGTCTGCTGGAGGACGATGTATTGAATCGGGACGCAATTTGAGTGATTCATCGTCATTAGGTGGCCGTGAACGTTACAATTCACTATCAGTTTTTCGTCCGATTCGAAAATCTTTGACTCACAGCAGAACGGCCATAAGGTGCCCGAGGCAGCAATAGACCCATGGAGACAAGTCGGCTGGAGGAGGATGTATTGAATCGGGACGCAATTTGAGTGATCCATCGTCATTAGGTGGCCCTGAACGTTACAATTCACTATCAGTTTTTCGTCCCATTCGATAATCTAGACTCACAGCATAACGGCCATAAGGTGCCCGAGGCAGCAATAGACCCATGGAGACAAGTCTGCTGGAGGAGGATGTATTGAATCGGAACGCAATTTGAGTGATCCATCGTCATTAGGTGGCCCGGAACGTTACAATTCACTATCAGTTTTTCGTCCGATTCCAAAATCTTTGACTCACAGCAGAACGGCCATAAGGTGCCCGAGGCAGCAATAGACCCATGGAGACAAGTCTGCTGGAGGACGATGTATTGAATCGGGACGCAATTTGAGTGTTCCATCGTCATTAGGAGGCCCTGAACGTTACAATTCACTATCAGTTTTTCGTCCGATTCGAAGATCTTTGACTCACAGCAGAACGGACATAAGATGCCCGAGACAGCAATAGACCCATGGAGACAAGTCGGCTGGAGGACGATGTATTGATTCGAGACGCAATTTGAGTGTTCCATCGTCATTAGGTGGCCCTGAATGTTACAATTCACTATCAGTTTTTCGTCAGATTCGAAAATCTTTGACTCACAGCAGAACGGCCATTGGGTGCCCGAGGCAGCAATAGACCCATGGAGACAAGTTTGCTGGAGGACGATGTATTGAATCGGGACGCAATTTGAGTGATCCATCGTCATTAGGTGGCCCTGAACGTTACAATTCAATATCAGTTTTTCGTCCGATTCGGAAATCTTTGACTCACAGCAGAACGGCCATAAGGTGCCCGAGGCAGCAATAGACCCATGGAGACAAGTCTGCTGGAGGACGATGTATTGAATCGGGACGCAATTTGAGTGTTCCATCGTCATTAGGAGGCCCTGAACGTTACAATTCACTATCAGTTTTTCGTCAGATTCGAAAATCTTTGACTCACAGCAGAACGGCCATAAGGTGCCCGAGGCAGCAATAGACCCATGGAGACAAGTCTGCTGGAGGACGATGTATTGAATCGGGACGCAATTTGAGTGATTCATCGTCATTAAGAGGCCCTGAACGTTACAATTCACTATCAGTTTTTCGTCCGATTCGAAAATCTTTGACTCACAGCAGAACGGCCATAAGGTGCCCGAGGCAGCAATAGACCCATGGAGACAAGTCGGCTGGAGGACGATGTATTGAATCGGGACGCAATTTGAGTGTTCCATCGTCATTAGGAGGCCCTGAACGTTACAATTCACTATCAGTTTTTCGTCCGATTCGAAAATCTTTGACTCACAGCAGAACGGCCATAAGGTGCCCGAGGCAGCAATAGACCCATGGAGACAAGTCTGCTGGAGGACGATGTATTGAATCGGGACGCAATTTGAGTGTTCCATCGTCATTAGGAGGCCCTGAACGTTACAATTCACTATCAGTTTTTCGTCCGATTCGAAAATCTTTGACTCACAGCAGAACGGCCATAAGGTGCCCGAGGCAGCAATAGACCCATGGAGACAAGTCGGCTGGAGGACGATGTATTGAATCGGGACGCAATTTGAGTGATCCATCGTCATTACGTGGCCCTGAATGTTACAATTCACTATCAGTTTTTCGTCAGATTCGAAAATCTTTGACTCACAGCAGAACGGCCATTGGGTGCCCGAGGCAGCAATAGACCCATGGAGACAAGTCTGCTGGAGGACGATGTATTGAATCGGGACGCAATTTGAGTGATCCATCGTCATTAGGAGCCCCTGAACGTTACAAATCACTATCAGTTTTTCGTCCGATTCGAAAATCTTTGACTCACAGCAGAACGGCCATAAGGTGCACGAGGCAGCAATAGACCCATGGAGACAAGTCGGCTGGAGGACGATGTATTGAATCGGGACGCAATTTGAGTGATCCATCGTCATTAGGTGGCCGTGAATGTTACAATTCACTATCAGTTTTTCGTCAGATTCGAAAATCTTTGACTCACAGCAGAATGGCCATAAGGTGCCCGAGGCAGCAATAGACCCATGCAGACAAGTCGGCTGGAGGACGATGTATTGAATCGGGACGCAATTTGAGTGATTCATCGTCATTAGGTGGCCGTGAACGTTACAATTCACTATCAGTTTTTCGTCCGATTCGAAAATCTTTGACTCACAGCAGAACGGCCATAAGGTGCCCGAGGCAGCAATAGACCCATGGAGACAAGTCGGCTGGAGGAGGATGTATTGAATCGGGACGCAATTTGAGTGATCCATCGTCATTAGGTGGCCCTGAACGTTACAATTCACTATCAGTTTTTCGTCCCATTCGATAATCTAGACTCACAGCATAACGGCCATAAGGTGCCCGAGGCAGCAATAGACCCATGGAGACAAGTCGGCTGGAGGACGATAGATTGAATCGGGACGCAATTTGAGTGTTCCATCGTCATTAGGAGGCCCTGAACGTTACAATTCACTATCAGTTTTTCGTCCGATTCGAAAATCTTTGACTCACAGCAGAACGGACATAAGATACCCGAGACAGCAATAGACCCATGGAGACAAGTCGGCTGGAGGACGATGTATTGAATCGAGACGCAATTTGAGTGTTCCATCGTCATTAGGTGGCCCTGAATGTTACAATTCACTATCAGTTTTTCGGCAGATTCGAAAATCTTTGACTCACAGCAGAACGGCCATTGGGTGCCCGAGGCAGCAATAGACCCATGGAGACAAGTTTGCTGGAGGACGATGTATTGAATCGGGACGCAATTTCAGTGATCCATCGTCATTAGGTGGCCCTGAACGTTACAATTCAATATCAGTTTTTCGTCCGATTCGGAAATCTTTGACTCACAGCAGAACGGCCATAAGGTGCCCGAGGCAGCAATAGACCCATGGAGACAAGTCTGCTGGAGGACGATGTATTGAATCGGGACGCAATTTGAGTGTTCCATCGTCATTAGGAGGCCCTGAACGTTACAATTCACTATCAGTTTTTCGTCAGATTCGAAAATCTTTGACTCACAGCAGAACGGCCATAAGGTGCCCGAGGCATCAATAGACCCATGGAGACAAGTCTGCTGGAGGACGATGTATTGAATCGGGACGCAATTTGAGTGATTCATCGTCGATAGGTGGCCGTGAACGTTACAATACACTATCAGTTTTTCGTCCGATTCGAAAATCTTTGACTCACAGCAGAACGGCCATAAGGTGCCCGAGGCAGCAATAGACCCATGGAGACAAGTCGGCTGGAGGACGATGTATTGAATCGGGACGCAATTTGAGTGTTCCATCGTCATTAGGAGGCCCTGAACGTTACAATTCACTATCAGTTTTTCGTCCGATTCAAAAATCTTTGACTCACAGCAGAACGGCCATAAGGTGCACGAGGCAGCAATAGACCCATGGAGACAAGTCGGCTGGAGGACGATGTATTTAATGGAGACGCAATTTGTATGGTCCATCGTCATTAGGTGGCCCTGAATGTTACAATTCACTATCAGTTTTTCGATCGATTCGAAAATCTCTGACTCACAGCAGAACGGCCATAAGGTGCCCGAGGCAGCAATAGACCCATGGAGACAAGTCGGCTGGAGGACGATAGATTGAATCGGGACGCAATTTGAGTGTTCCATCGTCATTAGGAGGCCCTGAACGTTACAATTCACTATCAGTTTTTCGTCCGATTCGAAAATCTTTGACTCACAGCAGAACGGACATAAGATACCCGAGACAGCAATAGACCCATGGAGACAAGTCGGCTGGAGGACGATGTATTGAATCGAGACGCAATTTGAGTGTTCCATCGTCATTAGGTGGCCCTGAATGTTACAATTCACTATCAGTTTTTCGGCAGATTCGAAAATCTTTGACTCACAGCAGAACGGCCATTGGGTGCCCGAGGCAGCAATAGACCCATGGAGACAAGTTTGCTGGAGGACGATGTATTGAATCGGGACGCAATTTCAGTGATCCATCGTCATTAGGTGGCCCTGAACGTTACAATTCAATATCAGTTTTTCGTCCGATTCGGAAATCTTTGACTCACAGCAGAACGGCCATAAGGTGCCCGAGGCAGCAATAGACCCATGGAGACAAGTCTGCTGGAGGACGATGTATTGAATCGGGACGCAATTTGAGTGTTCCATCGTCATTAGGAGGCCCTGAACGTTACAATTCACTATCAGTTTTTCGTCAGATTCGAAAATCTTTGACTCACAGCAGAACGGCCATAAGGTGCCCGAGGCATCAATAGACCCATGGAGACAAGTCTGCTGGAGGACGATGTATTGAATCGGGACGCAATTTGAGTGATTCATCGTCGATAGGTGGCCGTGAACGTTACAATACACTATCAGTTTTTCGTCCGATTCGAAAATCTTTGACTCACAGCAGAACGGCCATAAGGTGCCCGAGGCAGCAATAGACCCATGGAGACAAGTCGGCTGGAGGACGATGTATTGAATCGGGACGCAATTTGAGTGTTCCATCGTCATTAGGAGGCCCTGAACGTTACAATTCACTATCAGTTTTTCGTCCGATTCAAAAATCTTTGACTCACAGCAGAACGGCCATAAGGTGCACGAGGCAGCAATAGACCCATGGAGACAAGTCGGCTGGAGGACGATGTATTTAATGGAGACGCAATTTGTATGGTCCATCGTCATTAGGTGGCCCTGAATGTTACAATTCACTATCAGTTTTTCGATCGATTCGAAAATCTCTGACTCACAGCAGAACGGCCATAAGGTGCCCGAGGCAGCAATAGACCCATGGAGACAAGTCTGCTGGAGGACTATGTATTGAATCAGGACGCAATTTGAGTGTTCCATCGTCATTAGGAGGCCCTGAACGTTACAATTCACTATCAGTTTTTCGTCCGATTCGAAAATCTTTGACTCACAGCAGAACGGCAATAAGGTGCCCGAGGCAGCAATAGACCCATGAAGACAAGTCTGCTGGAGGACGATGTATTGAATCGGGACGCAATTTGAGTGATCCATCGTCATTAGGAGCCCCTGAACGTTACAAATCACTATCAGTTTTTCGTCCGATTCGAAAATCTTTGACTCACAGCAGAACGGACATAAGATGCCCGAGACAGCAATAGACCCATGGAGACAAGTCGGCTGGAGGACGATGTATTGATTCGAGACGCAATTTGAGTGTTCCATCGTCATTAGGTGGCCCTGAATGTTACAATTCACTATCAGTTTTTCGTCAGATTCGAAAATCTTTGACTCACAGCAGAACGGCCATTGGGTGCCCGAGGCAGCAATAGACCCATGGAGACAAGTTTGCTGGAGGACGATGTATTGAATCGGGACGCAATTTGAGTGATCCATCGTCATTAGGTGGCCCTGAACGTTACAATTCAATATCAGTTTTTCGTCCGATTCGGAAATCTTTGACTCACAGCAGAACGGCCATAAGGTGCCCGAGGCAGCAATAGACCCATGGAGACAAGTCTGCTGGAGGACGATGTATTGAATCGGGACGCAATTTGAGTGTTCCATCGTCATTAGGAGGCCCTGAACGTTACAATTCACTATCAGTTTTTCGTCAGATTCGAAAATCTTTGACTCACAGCAGAACGGCCATAAGGTGCCCGAGGCAGCAATAGACCCATGGAGACAAGTCTGCTGGAGGACGATGTATTGAATCGGGACGCAATTTGAGTGATTCATCGTCATTAAGAGGCCCTGAACGTTACAATTCACTATCAGTTTTTCGTCCGATTCGAAAATCTTTGACTCACAGCAGAACGGCCATAAGGTGCCCGAGGCAGCAATAGACCCATGGAGACAAGTCGGCTGGAGGACGATGTATTGAATCGGGACGCAATTTGAGTGTTCCATCGTCATTAGGAGGCCCTGAACGTTACAATTCACTATCAGTTTTTCGTCCGATTCGAAAATCTTTGACTCACAGCAGAACGGCCATAAGGTGCCCGAGGCAGCAATAGACCCATGGAGACAAGTCTGCTGGAGGACGATGTATTGAATCGGGACGCAATTTGAGTGTTCCATCGTCATTAGGAGGCCCTGAACGTTACAATTCACTATCAGTTTTTCGTCCGATTCGAAAATCTTTGACTCACAGCAGAACGGCCATAAGGTGCCCGAGGCAGCAATAGACCCATGGAGACAAGTCGGCTGGAGGACGATGTATTGAATCGGGACGCAATTTGAGTGATCCATCGTCATTACGTGGCCCTGAATGTTACAATTCACTATCAGTTTTTCGTCAGATTCGAAAATCTTTGACTCACAGCAGAACGGCCATTGGGTGCCCGAGGCAGCAATAGACCCATGGAGACAAGTCTGCTGGAGGACGATGTATTGAATCGGGACGCAATTTGAGTGATCCATCGTCATTAGGAGCCCCTGAACGTTACAAATCACTATCAGTTTTTCGTCCGATTCGAAAATCTTTGACTCACAGCAGAACGGCCATAAGGTGCACGAGGCAGCAATAGACCCATGGAGACAAGTCGGCTGGAGGACGATGTATTGAATCGGGACGCAATTTGAGTGATCCATCGTCATTAGGTGGCCGTGAATGTTACAATTCACTATCAGTTTTTCGTCAGATTCGAAAATCTTTGACTCACAGCAGAATGGCCATAAGGTGCCCGAGGCAGCAATAGACCCATGCAGACAAGTCGGCTGGAGGACGATGTATTGAATCGGGACGCAATTTGAGTGATTCATCGTCATTAGGTGGCCGTGAACGTTACAATTCACTATCAGTTTTTCGTCCGATTCGAAAATCTTTGACTCACAGCAGAACGGCCATAAGGTGCCCGAGGCAGCAATAGACCCATGGAGACAAGTCGGCTGGAGGAGGATGTATTGAATCGGGACGCAATTTGAGTGATCCATCGTCATTAGGTGGCCCTGAACGTTACAATTCACTATCAGTTTTTCGTCCCATTCGATAATCTAGACTCACAGCATAACGGCCATAAGGTGCCCGAGGCAGCAATAGACCCATGGAGACAAGTCGGCTGGAGGACGATAGATTGAATCGGGACGCAATTTGAGTGTTCCATCGTCATTAGGAGGCCCTGAACGTTACAATTCACTATCAGTTTTTCGTCCGATTCGAAAATCTTTGACTCACAGCAGAACGGACATAAGATACCCGAGACAGCAATAGACCCATGGAGACAAGTCGGCTGGAGGACGATGTATTGAATCGAGACGCAATTTGAGTGTTCCATCGTCATTAGGTGGCCCTGAATGTTACAATTCACTATCAGTTTTTCGGCAGATTCGAAAATCTTTGACTCACAGCAGAACGGCCATTGGGTGCCCGAGGCAGCAATAGACCCATGGAGACAAGTTTGCTGGAGGACGATGTATTGAATCGGGACGCAATTTCAGTGATCCATCGTCATTAGGTGGCCCTGAACGTTACAATTCAATATCAGTTTTTCGTCCGATTCGGAAATCTTTGACTCACAGCAGAACGGCCATAAGGTGCCCGAGGCAGCAATAGACCCATGGAGACAAGTCTGCTGGAGGACGATGTATTGAATCGGGACGCAATTTGAGTGTTCCATCGTCATTAGGAGGCCCTGAACGTTACAATTCACTATCAGTTTTTCGTCAGATTCGAAAATCTTTGACTCACAGCAGAACGGCCATAAGGTGCCCGAGGCATCAATAGACCCATGGAGACAAGTCTGCTGGAGGACGATGTATTGAATCGGGACGCAATTTGAGTGATTCATCGTCGATAGGTGGCCGTGAACGTTACAATACACTATCAGTTTTTCGTCCGATTCGAAAATCTTTGACTCACAGCAGAACGGCCATAAGGTGCCCGAGGCAGCAATAGACCCATGGAGACAAGTCGGCTGGAGGACGATGTATTGAATCGGGACGCAATTTGAGTGTTCCATCGTCATTAGGAGGCCCTGAACGTTACAATTCACTATCAGTTTTTCGTCCGATTCAAAAATCTTTGACTCACAGCAGAACGGCCATAAGGTGCACGAGGCAGCAATAGACCCATGGAGACAAGTCGGCTGGAGGACGATGTATTTAATGGAGACGCAATTTGTATGGTCCATCGTCATTAGGTGGCCCTGAATGTTACAATTCACTATCAGTTTTTCGATCGATTCGAAAATCTCTGACTCACAGCAGAACGGCCATAAGGTGCCCGAGGCAGCAATAGACCCATGGAGACAAGTCTGCTGGAGGACTATGTATTGAATCAGGACGCAATTTGAGTGTTCCATCGTCATTAGGAGGCCCTGAACGTTACAATTCACTATCAGTTTTTCGTCCGATTCGAAAATCTTTGACTCACAGCAGAACGGCAATAAGGTGCCCGAGGCAGCAATAGACCCATGAAGACAAGTCTGCTGGAGGACGATGTATTGAATCGGGACGCAATTTGAGTGATCCATCGTCATTAGGAGCCCCTGAACGTTACAAATCACTATCAGTTTTTCGTCCGATTCGAAAATCTTTGACTCACAGCAGAACGGCCATAAGGTGCCCGAGGCAGCAATAGACCCATGGAGACAAGTCGGCTGGAGGACGATGTATTGAATCGGGACGCAATTTGAGTGATCCATCGTCATTAGGTGGCCGTGAATGTTACAATTCACTATCAGTTTTTCGTCAGATTCGAAAATCTTTGACTCACAGCAGAATGGCCATAAGGTGCCCGAGGCAGCAATAGACCTATGGAGACAAGTCGGCTGGAGGACGATGTATTGAATCGGGACGCAATTTGAGTGATTCATCGTCATTAGGTGGCCGTGAACGTTACAATTCACTATCAGTTTTTCGTCCGATTCGAAAATCTTTTACTCACAGCAGAACGGCCATAAGGTGCCCGAGGCAGCAATAGACCCATGGAGACTAGTCGGCTGGAGGAGGATGTATTGAATAGGGACGCAATTTGAGTGATCCATCGTCATTAGGTGGCCCTGAACGTTACAATTCACTATCAGTTTTTCGTCCCATTCGATAATCTAGACTCACAGCATAACGGCCATAAGGTGCCCGAGGCAGCAATAGACCCATGGAGACAAGTCTGCTGGAGGACGATGTATTGAATCGGGACGCAATTTGAGTGTTCCATCGTCATTAGGAGGCCCTGAACGTTACAATTCACTATCAGTTTTTCGTCCGATTCGAAAATCTTTGACTCACAGCAGAACGGACTAAGATGCCCGAGACAGCATTAGACCCATGGAGACAAGTCTGCTGGAGGACGATGTATTGAATCGGGACGCAATTTGAGTGATCCATCGTCATTAGGTGGCCCTGAACGTTACAATTCAATATCAGTTTTTCGTCCGATTCGGAAATCTTTGACTCACAGCAGAACGGCCATAAGGTGCCCGAGGCAGCAATAGACCCATGGAGACAAGTCTGCTGGAGGACGATGTATTGAATCGGGACGCAATTTGTGTGTTCCATCGTCATTAGGAGGCCCTGAACGTTACAATTCACTATCAGTTTTTCGTCAGATTCGAAAATCTTTGACTCACAGCAGAACGGCCATAAGGTGCCCGAGGCAGCAATAGACCCATTGAGACAAGTCTGCTGGAGGACGATGTATTGAATCGGGACGCAATTTGAGTGATTCATCGTCGATAGGTGGCCGTGAACGTTACAATTCACTATCAGTTTTTCGTCCGATTCGAAAATCTTTGACTCACAGCAGAACGGCCATAAGGTGCCCGAGGCAGCAATAGACCCATGGAGACAAGTCGGCTGGAGGACGATGTATTGAATCGGGACGCAATTTGAGTGTTCCATCGTCATTAGGAGGCCCTGAATGTTACAATTCACTATCAGTTTTTCGTCCGATTCGAAAATCTTTGACTCACAGCAGAACGGCCATAAGGTGCCCGAGGCAGCAATAGACCCATGGAGACAAGTCGGCTGGAGGACGATGTATTTAATCGAGACGCAATTTGTATGGTCCATCGTCATTAGGTGGCCCTGAATGTTACAATTCACTATCAGTTTTTCGATCGATTCGAAAATCTCTGACTCACAGCAGAACGGCTATAAGGTGCCCGAGGCAGCAATAGACCCATGGAGACAAGTCTGCTGGAGGACTATGTATTGAATCAGGACGCAATTTGAGTGTTCCATCGTCATTAGGAGGCCCTGAACGTTACAATTCACTATCAGTTTTTCGTCCGATTCGAAAATCTTTGACTCACAGCAGAATGGCCATAAGGTGCCCGAGGCAGCAATAGACCCATAAGACAAGTCTGCTGGAGGACGATGTATTGAATCGGGACGCAATTTGAGTGATCCATCGTCATTAGGAGCCCCTGAACGTTACAAATCACTATCAGTTTCTCGTCCGATTCGAAAATCTTTGACTCACAGCAGAACGGCCATAAGGTGCCCGAGGCAGCAATAGACCCATGGAGACAAGTCGGCTGGAGGACGATGTATTGAATCGGGACGCAATTTGAGTGATCCATCGTCATTAGGTGGCCGTGAATGTTACAATTCACTATCAGTTTTTCGTCAGATTCGAAAATCTTTGACTCACAGCAGAATGGCCATAAGGTGCCCGAGGCAGCAATAGACCCATGGAGACAAGTCGGCTGGAGGACGATGTATTGAATCGGGACGCAATTTGAGTGATCCATCGTCATTACGTGGCCCTGAATGTTACAATTCACTATCAGTTTTTCGTCAGATTCGAAAATCTTTGACTCACAGCAGAACGGCAATAAGGTGCCCGAGGCAGCAATAGACCCATGGAGACAAGTCTGCTGGAGGACGATGTATTGAATCGGGACGAAATTTGAGTGATCCATCGTCATTAGGAGGCCCTGAACGTTACAATTCACAATCAGTTTTTCGTCCGATTCGAAAATCTTTGACTCACAGCAGAACGGCAATAAGGTGCCCGAGGCAGCAATAGACCCATGGAGACAAGTCTGCTGGAGGACGATGTATTGAATCGGGACGCAATTTGAGTGTTCCACCTTCATTAGAGGTCCTGAACGTTACAATTCACAATCAGTTTTTCGTCCGATTCGAAAATCTTTGACTCACAGCAGAACGGCAATAAGGTGCCCGAGGCAGCAATAGACCCATGGAGACATGCCGGCTGGAGGACGATGTATTGAATCGGGACGCAATTTGAGTGATCCATCGTCATTAGGTGGCCCTGAACGTTACAATTCACTATCAGTTATTCGTCCGATTCGGAAATATTTGACTCAAAGCAGAACGGCCATAAGGTGCCCGAGGCAGCAATAGACCCATGGAGACAAGTCTGCTGGAGGACGATGTATTGAATCGGGACGCAATTTGAGTGTTCCATCGTCATTAGGAGGCCCTGAACGTTACAATTAACTATCAGTTTTTCGTCCGATTCGAAAATCTTTGACTCACAGCCGAACGGACATAAGGTGCCCGAGGCAGCACTAGACCTACGGAGACAAGTCGGCTGGAGGACGATGTATTGAATCGAGACGCAATTTGAGTGTTCCATCGTCATTAGGTGGCCCTGAACGTTACAATTCACTATCAGTTTTTCGTCAGATTCGAAAATCTTTGACTCACAGCAGAACGGCCATTGGGTGCCCGAGTCAGCAATAGACCCATGGAGACAAGTCTGCAGGAGGACGATGTATTGAATCGGGACGCAATTTGAATGATCCATCGTCATTAGGTGGCCCTGAACGTTACAATTCACTATCAGATTTTCGTCCGATTCGGAAATCTTTGACTCACAGCAGAACGGCCATAAGGTGCCCGAGGCAGCAATAGACCCATGGAGACAAGTCTGCTGGAGGACGATGTATTGAATCAGGACGCAATTTGAGTGTTCCATCGTCATTAGGAGGCCCGGAACGTTACAATTCACTATCAGTTTATCGTCCGATTCGAAAATCTTTGACTCACAGCAGAACGGCCATAAGGTGCCCGAGGCAGCAATAGACCCATGGAGACAAGTCTGCTGGAGGACGATGTATTGAATCGGGACGCAATTTGAGTGTTCCATCGTCATTAGGAGGCCCTGAACGTTACAATTCACTATCAGTTTTTCGTCCGATTCGAAAATCTTTGACTCACAGCAGAACGGCCATAAGGTGCCCGAGGCAGCAATAGACCCATGGAGACAAGTCGGCTGGAGGACGATGTATTGAATCGGGACGCAATTTGAGTGATCCATCGTCATTACGTGGCCCTGAATGTTACAATTCACTATCAGTTTTTCGTCAGATTCGAAAATCTTTGACTCACAGCAGAACGGCCATTGGGTGCCCGAGGCAGCAATAGACCCATGAAGACAAGTCTGCTGGAGGACGATGTATTGAATCGGGACGCAATTTGAGTGATCCATCGTCATTAGGAGCCCCTGAACGTTACAAATCACTATCAGTTTTTCGTCCGATTCGAAAATCTTTGACTCACAGCAGAACGGCCATAAGGTGCCCGAGGCAGCAATAGACCCATGGAGACAAGTCGGCTGGAGGACGATGTATTGAATCGGGACGCAATTTGAGTGATCCATCGTCATTAGGTGGCCGTGAATGTTACAATTCACTATCAGTTTTTCGTCAGATTCGAAAATCTTTGACTCACAGCAGAATGGCCATAAGGTGCCCGAGGCAGCAATAGACCTATGGAGACAAGTCGGCTGGAGGACGATGTATTGAATCGGGACGCAATTTGAGTGATTCATCGTCATTAGGTGGCCGTGAACGTTACAATTCACTATCAGTTTTTCGTCCGATTCGAAAATCTTTTACTCACAGCAGAACGGCCATAAGGTGCCCGAGGCAGCAATAGACCCATGGAGACTAGTCGGCTGGAGGAGGATGTATTGAATCGGGACGCAATTTGAGTGATCCATCGTCATTAGGTGGCCCTGAACGTTACAATTCACTATCAGTTTTTCGTCCCATTCGATAATCTAGACTCACAGCATAACGGCCATAAGGTGCCCGACTCAGCAATAGACCCATGGAGACAAGTCTGCTGGAGGACGATGTATTGAATCGGGACGCAATTTGAGTGTTCCATCGTCATTAGGAGGCCCTGAACGTTACAATTCACTATCAGTTTTTCGTCCGATTCGAAAATCTTTGACTCACAGCAGAACGGACATAAGATGCCCGAGACAGCAATAGACCCATGGAGACAAGTCTGCTGGAGGACGATGTATTGAATCGAGACGCAATTTGAGTGTTCCATCGTCATTAGGTGGCCCTGAATGTTACAATTCACTATCAGTTTTTCGTCAGATTCGAAAATCTTTGACTCACAGCAGAACGGCCATTGGGTGCCCAAGGCAGCAATACACCCATGGAGACAAGTTTGCTGGAGGACGATGTATTGAATCGGGATGCAATTTGAGTGATCCATCGTCATTAGGTGGCCCTGAACGTTACAATTCAATATCAGTTTTTCGTCCGATTCGGAAATCTTTGACTCACAGCAGAACGGCCATAAGGTGCCCGAGGCAGCAATAGACCCATGGAGACAAGTCTGCTGGAGGACGATGTATTGAATCGGGACGCAATTTGTGTGTTCCATCGTCATTAGGAGGCCCTGAACGTTACAATTCACTGTCAGTTTTTCGTCAGATTCGAAAATCTTTGACTCACAGCAGAACGGCCATAAGGTGCCCGAGGCAGCAATAGACCCATTGAGACAAGTCTGCTGGAGGACGATGTATTGAATCGGGACGCAATTTGAGTGATTCATCGTCGATAGGTGGCCGTGAACGTTACAATTCACTATCAGTTTTTCGTCCGATTCGAAAATCTTTGACTCACAGCAGAACGGCCATAAGGTGCCCGAGGCAGCAATAGACCCATGGAGACAAGTCGGCTGGAGGACGATGTATTGAATCGGGACGCAATTTGAGTGTTCCATCGTCATTAGGAGGCCCTGAACGTTACAATTCACTATCAGTTTTTCGTCAGATTCGAAAATCTTTGACTCACAGCAGAACGGCCATAAGGTGCCCGAGGCAGCAATAGACCCATGGAGACAAGTCGGCTGGAGGACGATGTATTTAATCGAGACGCAATTTGTATGGTCCATCGTCATTAGGTGGCCCTGAATGTTACAATTCACTATCAGTTTTTCGATCGATTCGAAAATCTCTGACTCACAGCAGAACGGCCATAAGGTGCCCGAGGCAGCAATAGACCCATGGAGACAAGTCTGCTGGAGGACTATGTATTGAATCAGGACGCAATTTGAGTGTTCCATCGTCATTAGGAGGCCCTGAACGTTACAATTCACTATCAGTTTTTCGTCCGATTCGAAAATCTTTGACTCACAGCAGAATGGCCATAAGGTGCCCGAGGCAGCAATAGACCCATGAAGACAAGTCTGCTGGAGGACGATGTATTGAATCGGGACGCAATTTGAGTGATCCATCGTCATTAGGAGCCCCTGAACGTTACAAATCACTATCAGTTTTTCGTCAGATTCGAAAATCTTTGACTCACAGCAGAATGGCCATAAGGTGCCCGAGGCAGCAATAGACCCATGGAGACAAGTCGGCTGGAGGACGATGTATTGAATCGGGACGCAATTTGAGTGATCCATCGTCATTACGTGGCCCTGAATGTTACAATTCACTATCAGTTTTTCGTCAGATTCGAAAATCTTTGACTCACAGCAGAACGGCAATAAGGTGCCCGAGGCAGCAATAGACCCATGGAGACAAGTCTGCTGGAGGACGATGTATTGAATCGGGACGAAATTTGAGTGATCCATCGTCATTAGGAGGCCCTGAACGTTACAATTCACAATCAGTTTTTCGTCCGATTCGAAAATCTTTGACTCACAGCAGAACGGCAATAAGGTGCCCGAGGCAGCAATAGACCCATGGAGACAAGTCTACTGGAGGACGATGTATTGAATCGGGACGCAATTTGAGTGTTCCACCTTCATTAGAGGTCCTGAACGTTACAATTCACTATCAGTTTTTCGTCCGATTCGAAAATCTTTGACTCACAGCAGAACGGCCCTAAGGTGCCCGAGGCAGCAATAGACCCATGGAGTCAAGTCGGCTGGAAGACGATGTATTGAATCGGGACGCAATTTGAGTGATCCATCGTCATTAGGTGGCCGTGAATGTTACAATTCACTATCAGTTTTTCGTCAGATTCGAAAATCTTTGACTCACAGCAGAATGGCCATAAGGTGCCCGAGGCAGCAATAGACCCATGGAGACAAGTCGGCTGGAGGACGATGTATTGAATCGGGACGCAATTTGAGTGATCCATCGTCATTACGTGGCCCTGAATGTTACAATTCACTATCAGTTTTTCGTCAGATTCGAAAATCTTTGACTCACAGCAGAACGGCAATAAGGTGCCCGAGGCAGCAATAGACCCATGGAGACAAGTCTGCTGGAGGACGATGTATTGAATCGGGACGAAATTTGAGTGATCCATCGTCATTAGGAGGCCCTGAACGTTACAATTCACAATCAGTTTTTCGTCCGATTCGAAAATCTTTGACTCACAGCAGAACGGCAATAAGGTGCCCGAGGCAGCAATAGACCCATGGAGACAAGTCTGCTGGAGGACGATGTATTGAATCGGGACGCAATTTGAGTGTTCCACCTTCATTAGAGGTCCTGAACGTTACAATTCACAATCAGTTTTTCGTCCGATTCGAAAATCTTTGACTCACAGCAGAACGGCAATAAGGTGCCCGAGGCAGCAATAGACCCATGGAGACATGCCGGCTGGAGGACGATGTATTGAATCGGGACGCAATTTGAGTGATCCATCGTCATTAGGTGGCCCTGAACGTTACAATTCACTATCAGTTATTCGTCCGATTCGGAAATATTTGACTCAAAGCAGAACGGCCATAAGGTGCCCGAGGCAGCAATAGACCCATGGAGACAAGTCTGCTGGAGGACGATGTATTGAATCGGGACGCAATTTGAGTGTTCCATCGTCATTAGGAGGCCCTGAACGTTACAATTAACAATCAGTTTTTCGTCCGATTCGAAAATCTTTGACTCACAGCCGAACGGACATAAGGTGCCCGAGGCAGCACTAGACCTACGGAGACAAGTCGGCTGGAGGACGATGTATTGAATCGAGACGCAATTTGAGTGTTCCATCGTCATTAGGTGGCCCTGAACGTTACAATTCACTATCAGTTTTTCGTCAGATTCGAAAATCTTTGACTCACAGCAGAACGGCCATTGGGTGCCCGAGTCAGCAATAGACCCATGGAGACAAGTCTGCAGGAGGACGATGTATTGAATCGGGACGCAATTTGAATGATCCATCGTCATTAGGTGGCCCTGAACGTTACAATTCACTATCAGATTTTCGTCCGATTCGGAAATCTTTGACTCACAGCAGAACGGCCATAAGGTGCCCGAGGCAGCAATAGACCCATGGAGACAAGTCTGCTGGAGGACGATGTATTGAATCAGGACGCAATTTGAGTGTTCCATCGTCATTAGGAGGCCCGGAACGTTACAATTCACTATCAGTTTATCGTCCGATTCGAAAATCTTTGACTCACAGCAGAACGGCCATAAGGTGCCCGAGGCAGCAATAGACCCATGGAGACAAGTCTGCTGGAGGACGATGTATTGAATCGGGACGCAATTTGAGTGTTCCATCGTCATTAGGAGGCCCTGAACGTTACAATTCACTATCAGTTTTTCGTCCGATTCGAAAATCTTTGACTCACAGCAGAACGGCCATAAGGTGCCCGAGGCAGCAATAGACCCATGGAGACAAGTCGGCTGGAGGACGATGTATTGAATCGGGACGCAATTTGAGTGATCCATCGTCATTACGTGGCCCTGAATGTTACAATTCACTATCAGTTTTTCGTCAGATTCGAAAATCTTTGACTCACAGCAGAACGGCCATTGGGTGCCCGAGGCAGCAATAGACCCATGAAGACAAGTCTGCTGGAGGACGATGTATTGAATCGGGACGCAATTTGAGTGATCCATCGTCATTAGGAGCCCCTGAACGTTACAAATCACTATCAGTTTTTCGTCCGATTCGAAAATCTTTGACTCACAGCAGAACGGCCATAAGGTGCCCGAGGCAGCAATAGACCCATGGAGACAAGTCGGCTGGAGGACGATGTATTGAATCGGGACGCAATTTGAGTGATCCATCGTCATTAGGTGGCCGTGAATGTTACAATTCACTATCAGTTTTTCGTCAGATTCGAAAATCTTTGACTCACAGCAGAATGGCCATAAGGTGCCCGAGGCAGCAATAGACCTATGGAGACAAGTCGGCTGGAGGACGATGTATTGAATCGGGACGCAATTTGAGTGATTCATCGTCATTAGGTGGCCGTGAACGTTACAATTCACTATCAGTTTTTCGTCCGATTCGAAAATCTTTTACTCACAGCAGAACGGCCATAAGGTGCCCGAGGCAGCAATAGACCCATGGAGACTAGTCGGCTGGAGGAGGATGTATTGAATCGGGACGCAATTTGAGTGATCCATCGTCATTAGGTGGCCCTGAACGTTACAATTCACTATCAGTTTTTCGTCCCATTCGATAATCTAGACTCACAGCATAACGGCCATAAGGTGCCCGACTCAGCAATAGACCCATGGAGACAAGTCTGCTGGAGGACGATGTATTGAATCGGGACGCAATTTGAGTGTTCCATCGTCATTAGGAGGCCCTGAACGTTACAATTCACTATCAGTTTTTCGTCCGATTCGAAAATCTTTGACTCACAGCAGAACGGACATAAGATGCCCGAGACAGCAATAGACCCATGGAGACAAGTCTGCTGGAGGACGATGTATTGAATCGAGACGCAATTTGAGTGTTCCATCGTCATTAGGTGGCCCTGAATGTTACAATTCACTATCAGTTTTTCGTCAGATTCGAAAATCTTTGTCTCACAGCAGAACGGCCATTGGGTGCCCAAGGCAGCAATACACCCATGGAGACAAGTTTGCTGGAGGACGATGTATTGAATCGGGATGCAATTTGAGTGATCCATCGTCATTAGGTGGCCCTGAACGTTACAATTCAATATCAGTTTTTCGTCCGATTCGAAAATCTTTGACTCACAGCAGAACGGCAATAAGGTGCCCGAGGCAGCAATAGACCCATGGAGACAAGTCTGCTGGAGGACGATGTATTGAATCGGGACGCAATTTGAGTGTTCCACCTTCATTAGAGGTCCTGAACGTTACAATTCACAATCAGTTTTTCGTCCGATTCGAAAATCTTTGACTCACAGCAGAACGGCAATAAGGTGCCCGAGGCAGCAATAGACCCATGGAGACATGCCGGCTGGAGGACGATGTATTGAATCGGGACGCAATTTGAGTGATCCATCGTCATTAGGTGGCCCTGAACGTTACAATTCACTATCAGTTATTCGTCCGATTCGGAAATATTTGACTCAAAGCAGAACGGCCATAAGGTGCCCGAGGCAGCAATAGACCCATGGAGACAAGTCTGCTGGAGGACGATGTATTGAATCGGGACGCAATTTGAGTGTTCCATCGTCATTAGGAGGCCCTGAACGTTACAATTAACAATCAGTTTTTCGTCCGATTCGAAAATCTTTGACTCACAGCCGAACGGACATAAGGTGCCCGAGGCAGCACTAGACCTACGGAGACAAGTCGGCTGGAGGACGATGTATTGAATCGAGACGCAATTTGAGTGTTCCATCGTCATTAGGTGGCCCTGAACGTTACAATTCACTATCAGTTTTTCGTCAGATTCGAAAATCTTTGACTCACAGCAGAACGGCCATTGGGTGCCCGAGTCAGCAATAGACCCATGGAGACAAGTCTGCAGGAGGACGATGTATTGAATCGGGACGCAATTTGAATGATCCATCGTCATTAGGTGGCCCTGAACGTTACAATTCACTATCAGATTTTCGTCCGATTCGGAAATCTTTGACTCACAGCAGAACGGCCATAAGGTGCCCGAGGCAGCAATAGACCCATGGAGACAAGTCTGCTGGAGGACGATGTATTGAATCAGGACGCAATTTGAGTGTTCCATCGTCATTAGGAGGCCCGGAACGTTACAATTCACTATCAGTTTATCGTCCGATTCGAAAATCTTTGACTCACAGCAGAACGGCCATAAGGTGCCCGAGGCAGCAATAGACCCATGGAGACAAGTCTGCTGGAGGACGATGTATTGAATCGGGACGCAATTTGAGTGTTCCATCGTCATTAGGAGGCCCTGAACGTTACAATTCACTATCAGTTTTTCGTCCGATTCGAAAATCTTTGACTCACAGCAGAACGGCCATAAGGTGCCCGAGGCAGCAATAGACCCATGGAGACAAGTCGGCTGGAGGACGATGTATTGAATCGGGACGCAATTTGAGTGATCCATCGTCATTACGTGGCCCTGAATGTTACAATTCACTATCAGTTTTTCGTCAGATTCGAAAATCTTTGACTCACAGCAGAACGGCCATTGGGTGCCCGAGGCAGCAATAGACCCATGAAGACAAGTCTGCTGGAGGACGATGTATTGAATCGGGACGCAATTTGAGTGATCCATCGTCATTAGGAGCCCCTGAACGTTACAAATCACTATCAGTTTTTCGTCCGATTCGAAAATCTTTGACTCACAGCAGAACGGCCATAAGGTGCCCGAGGCAGCAATAGACCCATGGAGACAAGTCGGCTGGAGGACGATGTATTGAATCGGGACGCAATTTGAGTGATCCATCGTCATTAGGTGGCCGTGAATGTTACAATTCACTATCAGTTTTTCGTCAGATTCGAAAATCTTTGACTCACAGCAGAATGGCCATAAGGTGCCCGAGGCAGCAATAGACCTATGGAGACAAGTCGGCTGGAGGACGATGTATTGAATCGGGACGCAATTTGAGTGATTCATCGTCATTAGGTGGCCGTGAACGTTACAATTCACTATCAGTTTTTCGTCCGATTCGAAAATCTTTTACTCACAGCAGAACGGCCATAAGGTGCCCGAGGCAGCAATAGACCCATGGAGACTAGTCGGCTGGAGGAGGATGTATTGAATCGGGACGCAATTTGAGTGATCCATCGTCATTAGGTGGCCCTGAACGTTACAATTCAGTATCAGTTTTTCGTCCCATTCGATAATCTAGACTCACAGCATAACGGCCATAAGGTGCCCGACTCAGCAATAGACCCATGGAGACAAGTCTGCTGGAGGACGATGTATTGAATCGGGACGCAATTTGAGTGTTCCATCGTCATTAGGAGGCCCTGAACGTTACAATTCACTATCAGTTTTTCGTCCGATTCGAAAATCTTTGACTCACAGCAGAACGGACATAAGATGCCCGAGACAGCAATAGACCCATGGAGACAAGTCTGCTGGAGGACGATGTATTGAATCGAGACGCAATTTGAGTGTTCCATCGTCATTAGGTGGCCCTGAATGTTACAATTCACTATCAGTTTTTCGTCAGATTCGAAAATCTTTGTCTCACAGCAGAACGGCCATTGGGTGCCCAAGGCAGCAATACACCCATGGAGACAAGTTTGCTGGAGGACGATGTATTGAATCGGGATGCAATTTGAGTGATCCATCGTCATTAGGTGGCCCTGAACGTTACAATTCAATATCAGTTTTTCGTCCGATTCGGAAATCTTTGACTCACAGCAGAACGGCCATAAGGTGCCCGAGGCAGCAATAGACCCATGGAGACAAGTCTGCTGGAGGACGATGTATTGAATCGGGACGCAATTTGTGTGTTCCATCGTCATTAGGAGGCCCTGAACGTTACAATTCACTGTCAGTTTTTCGTCAGATTCGAAAATCTTTGACTCACAGCAGAACGGCCATAAGGTGCCCGAGGCAGCAATAGACCCATTGAGACAAGTCTGCTGGAGGACGATGTATTGAATCGGGACGCAATTTGAGTGATTCATCGTCGATAGGTGGCCGTGAACGTTACAATTCACTATCAGTTTTTCGTCCGATTCGAAAATCTTTGACTCACAGCAGAACGGCCATAAGGTGCCCGAGGCAGCAATAGACCCATGGAGACAAGTCGGCTGGAGGACGATGTATTGAATCGGGACGCAATTTGAGTGTTCCATCGTCATTAGGAGGCCCTGAACGTTACAATTCACTATCAGTTTTTCGTCAGATTCGAAAATCTTTGACTCACAGCAGAACGGCCATAAGGTGCCCGAGGCAGCAATAGACCCATGGAGACAAGTCGGCTGGAGGACGATGTATTTAATCGAGACGCAATTTGTATGGTCCATCGTCATTAGGTGGCCCTGAATGTTACAATTCACTATCAGTTTTTCGATCGATTCGAAAATCTCTGACTCACAGCAGAACGGCCATAAGGTGCCCGAGGCAGCAATAGACCCATGGAGACAAGTCTGCTGGAGGACTATGTATTGAATCAGGACGCAATTTGAGTGTTCCATCGTCATTAGGAGGCCCTGAACGTTACAATTCACTATCAGTTTTTCGTCCGATTCGAAAATCTTTGACTCACAGCAGAATGGCCATAAGGTGCCCGAGGCAGCAATAGACCCATGAAGACAAGTCTGCTGGAGGACGATGTATTGAATCGGGACGCAATTTGAGTGATCCATCGTCATTAGGAGCCCCTGAACGTTACAAATCACTATCAGTTTTTCGTCAGATTCGAAAATCTTTGACTCACAGCAGAATGGCCATAAGGTGCCCGAGGCAGCAATAGACCCATGGAGACAAGTCGGCTGGAGGACGATGTATTGAATCGGGACGCAATTTGAGTGATCCATCGTCATTACGTGGCCCTGAATGTTACAATTCACTATCAGTTTTTCGTCAGATTCGAAAATCTTTGACTCACAGCAGAACGGCAATAAGGTGCCCGAGGCAGCAATAGACCCATGGAGACAAGTCTGCTGGAGGACGATGTATTGAATCGGGACGAAATTTGAGTGATCCATCGTCATTAGGAGGCCCTGAACGTTACAATTCACAATCAGTTTTTCGTCCGATTCGAAAATCTTTGACTCACAGCAGAACGGCAATAAGGTGCCCGAGGCAGCAATAGACCCATGGAGACAAGTCTACTGGAGGACGATGTATTGAATCGGGACGCAATTTGAGTGTTCCACCTTCATTAGAGGTCCTGAACGTTACAATTCACTATCAGTTTTTCGTCCGATTCGAAAATCTTTGACTCACAGCAGAACGGCCCTAAGGTGCCCGAGGCAGCAATAGACCCATGGAGTCAAGTCGGCTGGAAGACGATGTATTGAATCGGGACGCAATTTGAGTGTTCCATCGTCATTAGGTGGCCCTGAAAGTTACAATTCACTATCAGTTTTTCGTCCGATTCGGAAATCTTTGACTCACAGCAGAACGGCCATAAAATGCCCGAGGCAGCAATAGACCCATGGAGACATGCCGGCTGGAGGACGATGTATTGAATCGGGACGCAATTTGAGTGATCCATCGTCATTAGGTGGCCCTGAACGTTACAATTCACTATCAGTTTTTCGTCCGATTCGGAAATATTTGACTCAAAGCAGAACGGCCATAAGGTGCCCGAGGCAGCAATAGACCCATGGAGACAAGTCTGCTGGAGGACGATGTATTGAATCGGGACGCAATTTGAGTGTTCCATCGTCATTAGGAGGCCCTGAACGTTACAATTCACTATCAGTTTATCGTCCGATTCGAAAATCTTTGACTCACAGCAGAACGGCCATAAGGTGCCCGAGGCAGCAATAGACCCATGGAGACAAGTCTGCTGGAGGACGATGTATTGAATCGGGACGCAATTTGAGTGTTCCATCGTCATTAGGAGGCCCTGAACGTTACAATTCACTATCAGTTTTTCGTCCGATTCGAAAATCTTTGACTCACAGCAGAACGGCCATAAGGTGCCCGAGGCAGCAATAGACCCATGGAGACAAGTCGGCTGGAGGACGATGTATTGAATCGGGACGCAATTTGAGTGATCCATCGTCATTACGTGGCCCTGAATGTTACAATTCACTATCAGTTTTTCGTCAGATTCGAAAATCTTTGACTCACAGCAGAACGGCCATTGTGTGCCCGAGGCAGCAATAGACCCATGGAGACAAGTCTGCTGGAGGACGATGTATTGAATAGGGGCGCAATTTGAGTGATCCATCGTCATTAGGTGGCCCTGAACGTTACAATTCACTATCAGTTTTTCGTCCGATTCGGAAATATTTGACTCACAGCAGAACGGCCATAAGGTGCCCGAGGCAGCAATAGACCCATGGAGACAAGTCTGCTGGAGTACGATGTATTGAATCGGGACGCAATTTGAGTGTTCCATCGTCATTTGGAGGCCCTGAACGTTACAATTCACTATCAGTTTTTCGTCCGATTCGAAAATCTTTGACTCACAGCATAACGGACATAAGGTGCCCGAGGCAGCAATAGACCAATGGAGACAAGTCGGCTGGAGGACGATGTATTGAATCGAGACGCAATTTGAGTGTTCCATCGTCATTAGGTGGCCCTGAACGTTAAAATTCACTATCAGTTTTTCGTCAGATTCGAAAATCTTTGACTCACAGCAGAACGGCCATTGGGTGCCCGAGTCAGCAATAGACCCATGGAGACAAGTCTGCTGGAGGACGATGTATTGAATCGGGACGCAATTTGAGTGATCCATCGTCATTAGGTGGCCTGAACGTTACAATTCACTATCAGTTTTTCGTCCGATTCGGAAATCTTTGACTCACAGCAGAACGGCCATAAGGTGCCCGAGGCAGCAATAGACCCATGGAGACAAGTCTGCTGGAGGACGATGTATTGAATCGGGACGCAATTTGAGTGTTCCATCGTCATTAAGAGGCCCTGAAGGTTACAATTCAATTTCAGTTTTTCGTCCGATTCGAAAATCTTTGACTCACAGCAGAACGGCCATAAGGTGCCCGAGGCAGCAATAGACCCATGGAGACAAGTCTGCTGGAGGACGATGTATTGAATCGGGACGCAATTTGAGTGTTCCATCGTAATTAGGAGGCCCTGAACGTTACAATTCACTATCAGTTTTTCGTCCGATTCGAAAATCTTTGACTCACAGCAGAACGGCCATAAGGTGCCCGAGGCAGCAATAGACCCATGGAGACAAGTCGGCTGGAGGACGATGTATTGAATCGGGACGCAATTTGAGTGATCCATCGTCATTACGTGGCCCTGAATGTTACAATTCACTATCAGTTTTTCGTCAGATTCGAAAATCTTTGACTCACAGCAGAACGGCCATAAGGTGCCCGAGGCAGCAATAGACCCATGGAGACAAGTCTGCTGGAGGACGATGTATTGAATCGGGACGCAATTTGAGTGTTCCATCGTCATTAGGAGGCCCTGAACGTTACAATTCATTATCAGTTTTTCGTCCGATTCGAAAATTTTTGACTCACAGCAGAACGGCCATAAGGTGCCCGAGGCAGCAATAGACCCATGGAGACAAGTCTGCTGGAGGACGATGTATTGAATCGGGACGCAATTTGAGTGATCCATCGTCATTAGGTGGCCCTGAACGTTACAATTCACTGTCAGTTTTTCGTCCCATTCGATAATCTAGACTCACAGCATAACGGCCATAAGGTGCCCGAGGCAGCAATAGACCCATGGAGACAATAGGCTGGAGGACGATGTATTGAATCGGGACGCAGTTTGAGTGTTCCATCGTCATTAGATGGCCCAAAATGTTACAATTAACTATCAGTTTTTCGTCAGATTCGAAAATCTTTGACTCACAGCAGAACGGCCATTGGGTGCCCGAGGCAGCAATAGACCCATGGAGACAAGTCTGCTGGAGGACGATGTATTGAATCGGGACGCAATTTGAGTGATCCATCGTCATTAGGTGGCCCTGAACGTTACAATTCACTATCAGTTTTTCGTCCGATTCGAAAATCTTTGACTCACAGCAGAACGGCCATAAGGTGCCCGAGGCAGCAATAGACCCATGGAGACAAGTCTGCTGGAGGACGATGTATTGAATCGGGAGGCAATTTGAGTGTTCCATCGTCATTAGGAGGCCCTGAACGTTACAATTCACTATCAGTTTTTCGTCCGATTCGAAAATCTTTGACTCACAGCAGAACGGCCATTAGGTGCCCGAGGCAGCAATAGACTCATGGAGACAATTCGGCTGGAGGACGATGTATTGAATCGAGACGCAATTTGAGTGTTCCATCGTTATTAGGTGGCCCTGAATGTTACAATTCACTATCAGTTTTTCGTCAAATTCGAAAATCTTTGACTAACAGCAGAACGGCCGTAAGGTGCCCGAGGCAGCAATAGACCCATTGAGACAAGTCTGCTGGAGGACGATGTATTGAATCGGGACGCAATTTGAGTGATCCATCGTCATTAGGTGGCCATGAACGTTACAATTCACTATCAGTTTTTCGTCCGATTCGAAAATCTTTGACTCACAGCAGAACGGCCATAAGGTGCCCGATGCAGCAATAGACCCATGGAGACAAGTCTGCTGGAGGACGATGTATTGAATCGGGACGCAATTTGAGTGATCCATCGTCATTAGGAGGCCCTGAACGTTACAATGCACAATCAGTTTTTCGTCCGATTCGAAAATCTTTGACTCACAGCAGAACGGCAATAAGGTGCCCGAGGCAGCAATAGACCCATGGAGACAAGTCTGCTGGAGGACGATGTATTGAATCGGGACGCAATTTGAGTGTTCCATCTTCATTAGGAGGTCCTGAACGTTACAATTCACTATCAGTTTTTCGTCCGATTCGAAAATCTTTGACTCACAGCAGAACGGCCATAAGGTGCCCGAGGCAGCAATAGACCCATGGAGACAAGTCGGCTGGAAGACGATGTATTGAATCGGGACGCAATTTGAGTGATCCATCGTCATTAGGTGGCCCTGAACGTTACAATTCACTATCAGTTTTTCGTCAGATTCGAAAATCTTTGACTCACAGCAGAAAGGCCATTGGGTGCCCGAGTCAGCAATAGACCCATGGAGACAAGTCTGCTGGAGGACGATGTATTGAATCGGGACGCAATTTGAGTGATCCATCGTCATTAGGTGGCCCTGAACGTTACAATTCACTATCAGTTTTTCGTCCGATTCGGAAATCTTTGACTCACAGCAGAACGGCCATAAGGTGCCCGAGGCAGCAATAGACCCATGGAGACAAGTCTGCTGGAGGACGATGTATTGAATCGGGACGCAATTTGAGTGTTCCATCGTCATTAAGAGGCCCTGAAGGTTACAATTCAATTTCAGTTTTTCGTCCGATTCGAAAATCTTTGACTCACAGCAGAACGGCCATAAGGTGCCCGAGGCAGCAATAGACCCATGGAGACAAGTCTGCTGGAGGACGATGTATTGAATCGGGACGCAATTTGAGTGTTCCATCGTAATTAGGAGGCCCTGAACGTTACAATTCACTATCAGTTTTTCGTCCGATTCGAAAATCTTTGACTCACAGCAGAACGGCCATAAGGTGCCCGAGGCAGCAATAGACCCATGGAGACAAGTCGGCTGGAGGACGATGTATTGAATCGGGACGCAATTTGAGTGATCCATCGTCATTACGTGGCCCTGAATGTTACAATTCACTATCAGTTTTTCGTCAGATTCGAAAATCTTTGACTCACAGCAGAACGGCCATAAGGTGCCCGAGGCAGCAATAGACCCATGGAGACAAGTCTGCTGGAGGACGATGTATTGAATCGGGACGCAATTTGAGTGTTCCATCGTCATTAGGAGGCCCTGAACGTTACAATTCATTATCAGTTTTTCGTCCGATTCGAAAATTTTTGACTCACAGCAGAACGGCCATAAGGTGCCCGAGGCAGCAATAGACCCATGGAGACAAGTCTGCTGGAGGACGATGTATTGAATCGGGACGCAATTTGAGTGATCCATCGTCATTAGGTGGCCCTGAACGTTACAATTCACTGTCAGTTTTTCGTCCCATTCGATAATCTAGACTCACAGCATAACGGCCATAAGGTGCCCGAGGCAGCAATAGACCCATGGAGACAATAGGCTGGAGGACGATGTATTGAATCGGGACGCAGTTTGAGTGTTCCATCGTCATTAGATGGCCCAAAATGTTACAATTAACTATCAGTTTTTCGTCAGATTCGAAAATCTTTGACTCACAGCAGAACGGCCATTGGGTGCCCGAGGCAGCAATAGACCCATGGAGACAAGTCTGCTGGAGGACGATGTATTGAATCGGGACGCAATTTGAGTGATCCATCGTCATTAGGTGGCCCTGAACGTTACAATTCACTATCAGTTTTTCGTCCGATTCGAAAATCTTTGACTCACAGCAGAACGGCCATAAGGTGCCCGAGGCAGCAATAGACCCATGGAGACAAGTCTGCTGGAGGACGATGTATTGAATCGGGAGGCAATTTGAGTGTTCCATCGTCATTAGGAGGCCCTGAACGTTACAATTCACTATCAGTTTTTCGTCCGATTCGAAAATCTTTGACTCACAGCAGAACGGCCATTAGGTGCCCGAGGCAGCAATAGACCCATGGAGACAATTCGGCTGGAGGACGATGTATTGAATCGAGACGCAATTTGAGTGTTCCATCGTTATTAGGTGGCCCTGAATGTTACAATTCACTATCAGTTTTTCGTCAAATTCGAAAATCTTTGACTAACAGCAGAACGGCCGTAAGGTGCCCGAGGCAGCAATAGACCCATTGAGACAAGTCTGCTGGAGGACGATGTATTGAATCGGGACGCAATTTGAGTGATCCATCGTCATTAGGTGGCCATGAACGTTACAATTCACTATCAGTTTTTCGTCCGATTCGAAAATCTTTGACTCACAGCAGAACGGCCATAAGGTGCCCGATGCAGCAATAGACCCATGGAGACAAGTCTGCTGGAGGACGATGTATTGAATCGGGACGCAATTTGAGTGATCCATCGTCATTAGGAGGCCCTGAACGTTACAATGCACAATCAGTTTTTCGTCCGATTCGAAAATCTTTGACTCACAGCAGAACGGCAATAAGGTGCCCGAGGCAGCAATAGACCCATGGAGACAAGTCTGCTGGAGGACGATGTATTGAATCGGGACGCAATTTGAGTGTTCCATCTTCATTAGGAGGTCCTGAACGTTACAATTCACTATCAGTTTTTCGTCCGATTCGAAAATCTTTGACTCACAGCAGAACGGCCATAAGGTGCCCGAGGCAGCAATAGACCCATGGAGACAAGTCGGCTGGAAGACGATGTATTGAATCGGGACGCAATTTGAGTGATCCATCGTCATTAGGTGGCCCTGAACGTTACAATTCACTATCAGTTTTTCGTCAGATTCGAAAATCTTTGACTCACAGCAGAAAGGCCATTGGGTGCCCGAGTCAGCAATAGACCCATGGAGACAAGTCTGCTGGAGGACGATGTATTGAATCGGGACGCAATTTGAGTGATCCATCGTCATTAGGTGGCCCTGAAAGTTACAATTCACTATCAGTTTTTCGTCCGATTCGGAAATCTTTGACTCACAGCAGAACGGCCATAAAATGCCCGAGGCAGCAATAGACCCATGGAGACATCCCGGCTGGAGGACGATGTATTGAATCGGGACTCAATTTGAGTGATCCATCGTCATTAGGTGGCCCTGAACGTTACAATTCACTATCAGTTTTTCGTCCGATTCGGAAATATTTGACTCAAAGCAGAACGGCCATAAGGTGCCCGAGGCAGCAATAGACCCATGGAGACAAGTCTGCTGGAGGACGATGTATTGAATCGGGACGCAATTTGAGTGTTCCATCGTCATTAGGAGGCCCTGAACGTTACAATTCACTATCAGTTTTTCGTCCGATTCGTAAAACTTTGACTCACAGCAGAACGGACAAAAGGTTCCCGAGGCAGCAATAGACCCATGGAGACAAGTCGGCTGGAGGACGATGTATTGAATCGAGACGCAATTTGAGTGTTCCATCGTCATTAGGTGGCCCTGAACGTTACAATTCACTATCAGTTTTTCGTCAGATTCGAAAATCTTTGACTCACAGCAGAGCGGCCATTGGGTGCCCGAGTCAGCAATAGACCCATGGAGACAAGTCTGCTGGAGGACGATGTATTGAATCGGGACGCAATTTGAGTGATCCATCGTCATTAGGTGGCCCTTAACGTTACAATTCACTATCAGATTTTCGTCCGATTCGGAA
The DNA here is from genome assembly GCF_023864275.1 of Schistocerca cancellata. Taxonomy (NCBI): domain Eukaryota; kingdom Metazoa; phylum Arthropoda; class Insecta; order Orthoptera; family Acrididae; genus Schistocerca; species Schistocerca cancellata. The sequence continues at coordinate 1,814,071 of NW_026047130.1, read as the reverse complement.
ATCTTTGACTCACAGCAGAACGGCCATAAGGTGCCCGAGGCAGCAATAGACCCATGGAGACAAGTCTGCAGGAGGACGATGTATTGAATCGGGACGCAAATTGAGTGATCCATCGTCATTACGTGGCCCTGAATGTTACAATTCACTATCAGTTTTTCGTCAGATTCGAAAATCTTTGACTCACAGCAGAACGGCCATTGGGTGCCCGAGGCAGCAATAGACCCATGGAGAAGAGTCTGCTGGAGGACGATGTATTGAATCGGGACGCAATTTGAGTGATCCATCGTCATTAGGTGGCCCTGAACGTTACAATTCACTATCAGTTTTTCGTCAGATTCGAAAATCTTTGACTCACAGCAGAACGGCCATAAGGTGCCCGAGGCAGCAATAGACCCATGGAGACAAGTCTGCTGGAGGACGATGTATTGAATCGGGACGCAATTTGAGTGTTCCATCGTCATTAGGAGGCCCTGAACGTTACAATTCATTATCAGTTTTTCGTCCGATTCGAAAATTTTTGACTCACAGCAGAACGGCCATAAGGTGCCCGAGGCAGCAATAGACCCATGGAGACAAGTCTGCTGGAGGACGATGTATTGAATCGGGACGCAATTTGAGTGATCCATCGTCATTAGGTGGCCCTGAACGTTACAATTCACTGTCAGTTTTTCGTCCCATTCGATAATCTAGACTCACAGCATAACGGCCATAAGGTGCCCGAGGCAGCAATAGACCCATGGAGACAATAGGCTGGAGGACGATGTATTGAATCGGGACGCAGTTTGAGTGTTCCATCGTCATTAGATGGCCCAAAATGTTACAATTAACTATCAGTTTTTCGTCAGATTCGAAAATCTTTGACTCACAGCAGAACGGCCATTGGGTGCCCGAGGCAGCAATAGACCCATGGAGACAAGTCTGCTGGAGGACGATGTATTGAATCGGGACGCAATTTGAGTGATCCATCGTCATTAGGTGGCCCTGAACGTTACAATTCACTATCAGTTTTTCGTCCGATTCGAAAATCTTTGACTCACAGCAGAACGGCCATAAGGTGCCCGAGGCAGCAATAGACCCATGGAGACAAGTCTGCTGGAGGACGATGTATTGAATCGGGAGGCAATTTGAGTGTTCCATCGTCATTAGGAGGCCCTGAACGTTACAATTCACTATCAGTTTTTCGTCCGATTCGAAAATCTTTGACTCACAGCAGAACGGCCATTAGGTGCCCGAGGCAGCAATAGACCCATGGAGACAATTCGGCTGGAGGACGATGTATTGAATCGAGACGCAATTTGAGTGTTCCATCGTGATTAGGTGGCCCTGAATGTTACAATTCACTATCAGTTTTTCGTCAAATTCGAAAATCTTTGACTAACAGCAGAACGGCCGTAAGGTGCCCGAGGCAGCAATAGACCCATTGAGACAAGTCTGCTGGAGGACGATGTATTGAATCGGGACGCAATTTGAGTGATCCATCGTCATTAGGTGGCCATGAACGTTACAATTCACTATCAGTTTTTCGTCCGATTCGAAAATCTTTGACTCACAGCAGAACGGCCATAAGGTGCCCGATGCAGCAATAGACCCATGGAGACAAGTCTGCTGGAGGACGATGTATTGAATCGGGACGCAATTTGAGTGATCCATCGTCATTAGGAGGCCCTGAACGTTACAATGCACAATCAGTTTTTCGTCCGATTCGAAAATCTTTGACTCACAGCAGAACGGCAATAAGGTGCCCGAGGCAGCAATAGACCCATGGAGACAAGTCTGCTGGAGGACGATGTATTGAATCGGGACGCAATTTGAGTGTTCCATCTTCATTAGGAGGTCCTGAACGTTACAATTCACTATCAGTTTTTCGTCCGATTCGAAAATCTTTGACTCACAGCAGAACGGCCATAAGGTGCCCGAGGCAGCAATAGACCCATGGAGACAAGTCGGCTGGAAGACGATGTATTGAATCGGGACGCAATTTGAGTGATCCATCGTCATTAGGTGGCCCTGAACGTTACAATTCACTATCAGTTTTTCGTCAGATTCGAAAATCTTTGACTCACAGCAGAAAGGCCATTGGGTGCCCGAGTCAGCAATAGACCCATGGAGACTAGTCTGCTGGAGGACGATGTATTGAATCGGGACGCAATTTGAGTGATCCATCGTCATTAGGTGGCCCTGAACGTTACAATTCACTATCAGTTTTTCGTCCGATTCGGAAATCTTTGACTCACAGCAGAACGGCCATAAGGTGCCCGAGGCAGCAATAGACCCATGGAGACAAGTCTGCTGGAGGACGATGTATTGAATCGGGACGCAATTTGAGTGTTCCATCGTCATTAAGAGGCCCTGAAGGTTACAATTCAATTTCAGTTTTTCGTCCGATTCGAAAATCTTTGACTCACAGCAGAACGGCCATAAGGTGCCCGAGGCAGCAATAGACCCATGGAGACAAGTCGGCTGGAAGACGATGTATTGAATCGGGACGCAATTTGAGTGATCCATCGTCATTAGGTGGCCCTGAACGTTACAATTCACTATCAGTTTTTCGTCAGATTCGAAAATCTTTGACTCACAGCAGAAAGGCCATTGGGTGCCCGAGTCAGCAATAGACCCATGGAGACAAGTCTGCTGGAGGACGATGTATTGAATCGGGACGCAATTTGAGTGATCCATCGTCATTAGGTGGCCCTGAACGTTACAATTCACTATCAGTTTTTCGTCCGATTCGAAAATCTTTGACTCACAGCAGAACGGCCATAAGGTGCCCGAGGCAGCAATAGACCCATGGAGACAAGTCTGCTGGAGGACGATGTATTGAATCGGGAGGCAATTTGAGTGTTCCATCGTCATTAGGAGGCCCTGAACGTTACAATTCACTATCAGTTTTTCGTCCGATTCGAAAATCTTTGACTCACAGCAGAACGGCCATTAGGTGCCCGAGGCAGCAATAGACCCATGGAGACAATTCGGCTGGAGGACGATGTATTGAATCGAGACGCAATTTGAGTGTTCCATCGTGATTAGGTGGCCCTGAATGTTACAATTCACTATCAGTTTTTCGTCAAATTCGAAAATCTTTGACTAACAGCAGAACGGCCGTAAGGTGCCCGAGGCAGCAATAGACCCATTGAGACAAGTCTGCTGGAGGACGATGTATTGAATCGGGACGCAATTTGAGTGATCCATCGTCATTAGGTGGCCATGAACGTTACAATTCACTATCAGTTTTTCGTCCGATTCGAAAATCTTTGACTCACAGCAGAACGGCCATAAGGTGCCCGATGCAGCAATAGACCCATGGAGACAAGTCTGCTGGAGGACGATGTATTGAATCGGGACGCAATTTGAGTGATCCATCGTCATTAGGAGGCCCTGAACGTTACAATGCACAATCAGTTTTTCGTCCGATTCGAAAATCTTTGACTCACAGCAGAACGGCAATAAGGTGCCCGAGGCAGCAATAGACCCATGGAGACAAGTCTGCTGGAGGACGATGTATTGAATCGGGACGCAATTTGAGTGTTCCATCTTCATTAGGAGGTCCTGAACGTTACAATTCACTATCAGTTTTTCGTCCGATTCGAAAATCTTTGACTCACAGCAGAACGGCCATAAGGTGCCCGAGGCAGCAATAGACCCATGGAGACAAGTCGGCTGGAAGACGATGTATTGAATCGGGACGCAATTTGAGTGATCCATCGTCATTAGGTGGCCCTGAACGTTACAATTCACTATCAGTTTTTCGTCAGATTCGAAAATCTTTGACTCACAGCAGAAAGGCCATTGGGTGCCCGAGTCAGCAATAGACCCATGGAGACTAGTCTGCTGGAGGACGATGTATTGAATCGGGACGCAATTTGAGTGATCCATCGTCATTAGGTGGCCCTGAACGTTACAATTCACTATCAGTTTTTCGTCCGATTCGGAAATCTTTGACTCACAGCAGAACGGCCATAAGGTGCCCGAGGCAGCAATAGACCCATGGAGACAAGTCTGCTGGAGGACGATGTATTGAATCGGGACGCAATTTGAGTGTTCCATCGTCATTAAGAGGCCCTGAAGGTTACAATTCAATTTCAGTTTTTCGTCCGATTCGAAAATCTTTGACTCACAGCAGAACGGCCATAAGGTGCCCGAGGCAGCAATAGACCCATGGAGACAAGTCGGCTGGAAGACGATGTATTGAATCGGGACGCAATTTGAGTGATCCATCGTCATTAGGTGGCCCTGAACGTTACAATTCACTATCAGTTTTTCGTCAGATTCGAAAATCTTTGACTCACAGCAGAAAGGCCATTGGGTGCCCGAGTCAGCAATAGACCCATGGAGACAAGTCTGCTGGAGGACGATGTATTGAATCGGGACGCAATTTGAGTGATCCATCGTCATTAGGTGGCCCTGAAAGTTACAATTCACTATCAGTTTTTCGTCCGATTCGGAAATCTTTGACTCACAGCAGAACGGCCATAAAATGCCCGAGGCAGCAATAGACCCATGGAGACATCCCGGCTGGAGGACGATGTATTGAATCGGGACTCAATTTGAGTGATCCATCGTCATTAGGTGGCCCTGAACGTTACAATTCACTATCAGTTTTTCGTCCGATTCGGAAATATTTGACTCAAAGCAGAACGGCCATAAGGTGCCCGAGGCAGCAATAGACCCATGGAGACAAGTCTGCTGGAGGACGATGTATTGAATCGGGACGCAATTTGAGTGTTCCATCGTCATTAGGAGGCCCTGAACGTTACAATTCACTATCAGTTTTTCGTCCGATTCGTAAAACTTTGACTCACAGCAGAACGGACAAAAGGTTCCCGAGGCAGCAATAGACCCATGGAGACAAGTCGGCTGGAGGACGATGTATTGAATCGAGACGCAATTTGAGTGTTCCATCGTCATTAGGTGGCCCTGAACGTTACAATTCACTATCAGTTTTTCGTCAGATTCGAAAATCTTTGACTCACAGCAGAACGGCCATTGGGTGCCCGAGTCAGCAATAGACCCATGGAGACAAGTCTGCTGGAGGACGATGTATTGAATCGGGACGCAATTTGAGTGATCCATCGTCATTAGGTGGCCCTTAACGTTACAATTCACTATCAGATTTTCGTCCGATTCGGAAATCTTTGACTCACAGCAGAACGGCCATAAGGTGCCCGAGGCAGCAATAGACCCATGGAGACAAGTCTGCAGGAGGACGATGTATTGAATCGGGACGCAAATTGAGTGATCCATCGTCATTACGTGGCCCTGAATGTTACAATTCACTATCAGTTTTTCGTCAGATTCGAAAATCTTTGACTCACAGCAGAACGGCCATTGGGTGCCCGAGGCAGCAATAGACCCATGGAGAAGAGTCTGCTGGAGGACGATGTATTGAATCGGGACGCAATTTGAGTGATCCATCGTCATTAGGTGGCCCTGAACGTTACAATTCACTATCAGTTTTTCGTCAGATTCGAAAATCTTTGACTCACAGCAGAACGGCCATAAGGTGCCCGAGGCAGCAATAGACCCATGGAGACAAGTCTGCTGGAGGACGATGTATTGAATCGGGACGCAATTTGAGTGTTCCATCGTCATTAGGAGGCCCTGAACGTTACAATTCATTATCAGTTTTTCGTCCGATTCGAAAATTTTTGACTCACAGCAGAACGGCCATAAGGTGCCCGAGGCAGCAATAGACCCATGGAGACAAGTCTGCTGGAGGACGATGTATTGAATCGGGACGCAATTTGAGTGATCCATCGTCATTAGGTGGCCCTGAACGTTACAATTCACTGTCAGTTTTTCGTCCCATTCGATAATCTAGACTCACAGCATAACGGCCATAAGGTGCCCGAGGCAGCAATAGACCCATGGAGACAATAGGCTGGAGGACGATGTATTGAATCGGGACGCAGTTTGAGTGTTCCATCGTCATTAGATGGCCCAAAATGTTACAATTAACTATCAGTTTTTCGTCAGATTCGAAAATCTTTGACTCACAGCAGAACGGCCATTGGGTGCCCGAGGCAGCAATAGACCCATGGAGACAAGTCTGCTGGAGGACGATGTATTGAATCGGGACGCAATTTGAGTGATCCATCGTCATTAGGTGGCCCTGAACGTTACAATTCACTATCAGTTTTTCGTCCGATTCGAAAATCTTTGACTCACAGCAGAACGGCCATAAGGTGCCCGAGGCAGCAATAGACCCATGGAGACAAGTCTGCTGGAGGACGATGTATTGAATCGGGAGGCAATTTGAGTGTTCCATCGTCATTAGGAGGCCCTGAACGTTACAATTCACTATCAGTTTTTCGTCCGATTCGAAAATCTTTGACTCACAGCAGAACGGCCATTAGGTGCCCGAGGCAGCAATAGACCCATGGAGACAATTCGGCTGGAGGACGATGTATTGAATCGAGACGCAATTTGAGTGTTCCATCGTTATTAGGTGGCCCTGAATGTTACAATTCACTATCAGTTTTTCGTCAAATTCGAAAATCTTTGACTAACAGCAGAACGGCCGTAAGGTGCCCGAGGCAGCAATAGACCCATTGAGACAAGTCTGCTGGAGGACGATGTATTGAATCGGGACGCAATTTGAGTGATCCATCGTCATTAGGTGGCCATGAACGTTACAATTCACTATCAGTTTTTCGTCCGATTCGAAAATCTTTGACTCACAGCAGAACGGCCATAAGGTGCCCGATGCAGCAATAGACCCATGGAGACAAGTCTGCTGGAGGACGATGTATTGAATCGGGACGCAATTTGAGTGATCCATCGTCATTAGGAGGCCCTGAACGTTACAATGCACAATCAGTTTTTCGTCCGATTCGAAAATCTTTGACTCACAGCAGAACGGCAATAAGGTGCCCGAGGCAGCAATAGACCCATGGAGACAAGTCTGCTGGAGGACGATGTATTGAATCGGGACGCAATTTGAGTGTTCCATCTTCATTAGGAGGTCCTGAACGTTACAATTCACTATCAGTTTTTCGTCCGATTCGAAAATCTTTGACTCACAGCAGAACGGCCATAAGGTGCCCGAGGCAGCAATAGACCCATGGAGACAAGTCGGCTGGAAGACGATGTATTGAATCGGGACGCAATTTGAGTGATCCATCGTCATTAGGTGGCCCTGAAAGTTACAATTCACTATCAGTTTTTCGTCAGATTCGAAAATCTTTGACTCACAGCAGAAAGGCCATTGGGTGCCCGAGTCAGCAATAGACCCATGGAGACTAGTCTGCTGGAGGACGATGTATTGAATCGGGACGCAATTTGAGTGATCCATCGTCATTAGGTGGCCCTGAACGTTACAATTCACTATCAGTTTTTCGTCCGATTCGGAAATCTTTGACTCACAGCAGAACGGCCATAAGGTGCCCGAGGCAGCAATAGACCCATGGAGACAAGTCTGCTGGAGGACGATGTATTGAATCGGGACGCAATTTGAGTGTTCCATCGTCATTAAGAGGCCCTGAAGGTTACAATTCAATTTCAGTTTTTCGTCCGATTCGAAAATCTTTGACTCACAGCAGAACGGCCATAAGGTGCCCGAGGCAGCAATAGACCCATGGAGACAAGTCTGCTGGAGGACGATGTATTGAATCGGGACGCAATTTGAGTGTTCCATCGTAATTAGGAGGCCCTGAACGTTACAATTCACTATCAGTTTTTCGTCCGATTCGAAAATCTTTGACTCACAGCAGAACGGCCATAAGGTGCCCGAGGCAGCAATAGACCCATGGAGACAAGTCGGCTGGAGGACGATGTATTGAATCGGGACGCAATTTGAGTGATCCATCGTCATTACGTGGCCCTGAATGTTACAATTCACTATCAGTTTTTCGTCAGATTCGAAAATCTTTGACTCACAGCAGAACGGCCATAAGGTGCCCGAGGCAGCAATAGACCCATGGAGACAAGTCTGCTGGAGGACGATGTATTGAATCGGGACGCAATTTGAGTGTTCCATCGTCATTAGGAGGCCCTGAACGTTACAATTCATTATCAGTTTTTCGTCCGATGCGAAAATTTTTGACTCACAGCAGAACGGCCATAAGGTGCCCGAGGCAGCAATAGACCCATGGAGACAAGTCTGCTGGAGGACGATGTATTGAATCGGGACGCAATTTGAGTGATCCATCGTCATTAGGTGGCCCTGAACGTTACAATTCACTGTCAGTTTTTCGTCCCATTCGATAATCTAGACTCACAGCATAACGGCCATAAGGTGCCCGAGGCAGCAATAGACCCATGGAGACAATAGGCTGGAGGACGATGTATTGAATCGGGACGCAGTTTGAGTGTTCCATCGTCATTAGATGGCCCAAAATGTTACAATTAACTATCAGTTTTTCGTCAGATTCGAAAATCTTTGACTCACAGCAGAACGGCCATTGGGTGCCCGAGGCAGCAATAGACCCATGGAGACAAGTCTGCTGGAGGACGATGTGTTGAATCGGGACGCAATTTGAGTGATCCATCGTCATTAGGTGGCCCTGAACGTTACAATTCACTATCAGTTTTTCGTCCGATTCGAAAATCTTTGACTCACAGCAGAACGGCCATAAGGTGCCCGAGGCAGCAATAGACCCATGGAGACAAGTCTGCTGGAGGACGATGTATTGAATCGGGAGGCAATTTGAGTGTTCCATCGTCATTAGGAGGCCCTGAACGTTACAATTCACTATCAGTTTTTCGTCCGATTCGAAAATCTTTGACTCACAGCAGAACGGCCATTAGGTGCCCGAGGCAGCAATAGACCCATGGAGACAATTCGGCTGGAGGACGATGTATTGAATCGAGACGCAATTTGAGTGTTCCATCGTTATTAGGTGGCCCTGAATGTTACAATTCACTATCAGTTTTTCGTCAAATTCGAAAATCTTTGACTAACAGCAGAACGGCCGTAAGGTGCCCGAGGCAGCAATAGACCCATTGAGACAAGTCTGCTGGAGGACGATGTATTGAATCGGGACGCAATTTGAGTGATCCATCGTCATTAGGTGGCCATGAACGTTACAATTCACTATCAGTTTTTCGTCCGATTCGAAAATCTTTGACTCACA